>NW_012110463.1:521148-527109 GCF_000951045.1 Mandrillus leucophaeus | reverse complement strand
AGAAAAAAAAAAAAAGAGAAAAAGAGAATGAGCTAAGAAAGAATATATGCAAGATAAGCTATAACAAAAATTGGGGTCACATTTGCAGATATAAACACACAAATATATATAATCTGATTGTGACAGACATATGGCTCATTTATCTTTTAATTAAACCCCACATTAATTTAAAGTACACAAACAGAATTGCCAATTGTCTAAAATTATAATACATAAATAAAACTAAAAACAATAAACTGATAGTAAGAAATTTACAGTAAAAAAGACAATTATAGTACTACAAGACAATAATAAATGTTTACTCATAAAATCTAGTTGGCAACATCAATGTACATTAACAAATAATTTGTCTAGATGACTGCAATGTTTGGCTGTAACTGTGCATTCCTGGAAGGCAGGCATTTTAAATTACTGGTATCTATTGTAAGGTAATAAAATTTCAGAGAAAATGAATTACAATCATAAACAGGAGATGCTAATGAAAAACTTTTAATAGATAAGCATTTAAAAGAAACTAGTGTCAATTTTTGTTTTAACTATTTGCTATTTTTACCCAAAATAAAACTACTGTAATCCAAATATAGAAGCAAACAACACCTTACATTGTGAAATTATACATATATTTAGCAGAATAGGGTTAGAGCCTCATATACAAAACAAATATTTGGGGAATAAACTATGCTATTATTTAGATATAGGCTGACAAAAGTAGTTGAAAATTTTATAATTCCTTTTTGCCTGCCTGCATACTAATTATCTAATTTAATTCAGGCACAACATGTAAATTCTAGTATATTGCCCTAAATGTCTGAATCTAAAATTACAGACAAATTTGAAGTAGAAAATAGAAAGTAAAAATTTATATAGAGAGTGACATTAATAAGACTAAAAAAAAAAAAAAAAAAAAAAGAGGCACCCTGTTTGCTTATCCCCTGACAGCAAGAAAATTTGTCAGCCATTCCTAACGAAAATGCCTTTTTGAGAGAACCACGCATCATGGTTTACACCTATAATCCCTCACACCTGTGATCCAAGGTAGGTGGGTCACCTGAGGCTAAAAGTTCAAGACCAGCCTAGCCAACCTGGTGAAACTCCATCTCTACTAAAAACACAAAATTTAGCTGGGTGTGGTGGCAGCACCTGTAATCCCAGCTACTCGGGAGGCTCAGGCAGAAGAATCACTTGAACCCGGGAGGCGAAGGTTGCAGTGAGTCAAGATCGCGCCATTGCACTCCAGTCTGTGTGACAGAGCGAGACTCCGTCTCAAAGAAGAAGAAGAAAAAAAAAGTGCCTTTAAGAGAGTTCTGAGATCTAGGAAGGGAGTTGTGTTCTGCCAAAGCCCAAGATTGAAGGTAATCCTTTTTAGAAGGCAGGCCCTCATTCAGGTGGCAAACTACAGGACTACTGTTTTTGGCTACAGACAAGAAAATGTTCCACCGAACTTGGTTCCAGTGAGAATTTTGAACTTACTCTGTAACCATCCCAAACTCTTCCCAGCCACAGTCTGGGGGAGGTCCTGCCCTTCCAGAGGCCTAGAGGAAGACACCTATTTACAGCCATGCTGGCAGGCCTGCAGACCTTGGCCTTTACTGTGGTCCCTGAGGCAGTTTCATGATTCATTTCCAGGTCCCTGAGCCACAGTTCATGGCCGGTTCTGCCTATGTAGAAACCCAAAGTGACCTGGGAAAATTCTCTCTTGTAGTCAGTGAAAGCCAGGCTCATCCACATCCTGATATAAAGTCCACCATATGCAGACCCGACTGCAGAAACCTGCCCCTGGGTCTGCAATGCACAGCAAAGTCCTGAAAGATATTCACTCTATCCAAAAATTAACTGTCCAAAATTTAAATGTGAACTACAATTATCCAAGCCCCTTTTAACAAGACAACTAAAGGTGGACCCTTGTGCAAACCCAGCAGCCTTAAGACCAAGCTACACCCCTTCTTCACTACAAACCCAGAGGGCATTCTATCACATTGGGGGCCAAACAAAAATTTACTTTTACTTTCTGAAACCAGTTTATAAAATCTTGAAAAGGTGTTTGCTCCTTTAAATTTACAGACCCCATTGCAAAACAACTGTTTCTTATTGTCAATGCTTCTATTTTAACATAGCACTGAAAGTATGTGGAAGAAATAGTCAAAAGAAAAATTTAAAGTCATTGAAATTGAAGACCAAAAGTAAAACATTGCTCTTGGAAGATCATGTAATCTTATATCAAAAAAACATAAACAGTACATTAAAACCTGTTTAAACTAAAAATATAAAATTAACACACAAATCCAAGTTATGGTTCCATACACTTTAAACAAATGGTCTGATAAAATAGAGGAAAAAAATCTTATTTACAATAGCAATGAAATAATTAATTTTAGAACAAATTTAAACAAGGACCTTGTAAATCTTTTAAGTAAAAGATAAATCAATGAAAAAAAGTAGACAGGACACAAATAAATTTAAAATATTTCTACTGAAAGAATAAGTATTGTGAAACAGCTATATTATCCAAAGTGATCTCTAGATTCAATAAACTCCCTGTCATAATTCCAGTGTGTTTTTTTCACAGCAATGAAAAACACAATCCTAAAATATACATGAAACTACAATAAACTTTGAATAGCCAAAGCAATCTTAAGAAAAAAGAACAAAGCAGAAAGACATCACACTTTATAATTTCAAACTATATTTCAAAACTATGGTAATGAAAACAGGATGAAATGTGCAGAAAAAATGAACAAGAAAACCAGTGAAACAGAAACCACCACTCTCATGCATTTCAGACGTGATGTAAAAAGAGAACTTAAAAATAGTTTGACATAGAGTATCTCAAAATTATGGAGATATCTCTCTGTCCACATAAACAAGGAAAAAAAAGTCAGATTGTACACTCTTTTTGTATGTCATGAACAGTACTTTAGCTGTCACTGTAAATTTGAAAGAAGAACATTGAAAGGAAATTAGAATTCTTAGAAATTTTATAAACATAGGACAGAAGATGCCCCATGTGAGAGTATAATTTTTAAAAATTTTCAGGCTTTCCAGAAACTATTTCCTTTTGAACACAGCTTCCCAAATCACTTTAAGGACTTGCTTTCTTCTTGACTTGGACCCCTCATCCATGTCATCTGTCGTATTCACTCTCACCTACCTGGGGGTTCATCCACCATCTCATGTCACTTCATATTCCAGGACTCTTTTCCTTGCTCCAGAGAGGTGATCAGGTCGGGCTTAGAGACAGCAAATATCTGTTTTATTAAAAATAACTAACATGAATCTTACTCATATTCTCCAATTACCAACTTAGTAATGTGCTCAGTAAAGAGGATATAATAGAATATTCTAATAAATTTATCCCAATATACTAATTTATAACAGAAATGTTTAAATATTTAGAAAATACTTTTATTGGTCGGGTACGGTGGCTCACACCTGTAATCCCAGCACTTTGGGAGGCCAAGGCAGGTGGATCATGAGGTCAGGAGTTCGAGACCAGCCTGCCCAAGATGGTGAAACCCTGTCTCTACTAAAAATACAAAAATTAGCTGGGCATGGTGGCAGGCGCCTGTAACCCCAGCCTACTCAGTAGGCTGACGCAGGAGAATCGCTTGAACCTGGGAGGTGGAGGTTGCAGTGAGCTGAGATCATGCCATTGTACCCTAGCCTGGGTGACAGAGCAAGATTCCATCTCAAAAAAAAAAAAAAAAAGAAAAAGAAAAAAAGAAAATAATTTAATTTTGTAGGTTCTTAATTTCACTGCCTGGTACGACTGAATTAAAAATTGCTGATGACAATTAGATTTTAAGGCCTGAGTAACAATGTTTTATGCAACTAAACTTCTGAAATTACCAATAATCTAAAGTGAAGGACACAGATCAGCTCAGGAATATGGAAAGTTCAAGTCAAGATGAAACATCTTGAAGAAATTCTTTTCTAAACAGACAAATCCCCAGGATTTTCTTGAAAACAGAAATTTGAAAGCATAAATTACCAGAAAACATTCTACAAAAGAGAAATGAAACCTTTAGTTTATATAAGGAATTTTGTATTAAAGTTATCCTCACCCAGGAAGGCCAGGTTTTCATCCCATTCCTCTATAAATTCTGCTGTGCAGTGTCCAGGCACTGCTACTCCTCCAGAGAGAATTCTATGGCCACAACCCTAAATGTCAACAGTCCCTGGAAAAGACACACAAACACACATACTTACAAAGTGGCTATTGGCAGAATTTTCCATTTGACTCAAGGTAAAATCAGAAAGTGAACAGAACTGATTCTAACTTATAAGAGGGACTGAAATTATCCAATAAAATAATTGTCAAAACACAAACGTTTTCTAATATATTCTCTAACTCTGAGAAAACAAAGTGTTATAAGATCCATAACACCAGTGTATATATAGTATTTTTCTGGACAATAAAGTATAAAATTGAGGGCATAAACACTAACATGTACATTTTTGGGGGACTATATTTACATAATACAGAATGAGTTGTGTATGTTTTTCAGATGAAAAAGACATAGCTGTTTACATTTTTCAGACAAAATAGACATGTTGACTTAGAAGGTAACACTTGAATTTTAATGTGTATAATAAACCAGACATCTTGTTAACGCAGATTATTGTTTCAGGAGATCTGAAATAAAGTCTAAGTTACTGAATCTTTACCAGGTTTACCAGTAATGTCAATGTTTTGGCCCCAAAACATCATTTTGTCAAATATCCAGTAAGTGGAAGAGTCTGTGTCTTTTTCAGTTTTTCTGTCCTGTAAACAAAGATGAGAGCTTTCATTTACCAAAGAAAGATAAATACAAAGAAAACCTCAAAAACAGGGCAGCTGCCAGATTAAATGTGATGGTTTATGGACATCAGCTGCATAAAGATACTTAATGATGAAAAGAAAAAAAGAAAACTCTATAGCGAAAAAATCTGTAAGAGAGCTTACTAAGCAAGTGAGTTATTAACATCAAATGCACTAGGACAAGTTTTTATAGTGTGCTGATGCACCCAGAAGGACACAGCATCACTACTGAGATATTGCCCCCACAGTCTGAATTTAACTGTAAGAAAACATCGGTTGTATGGAAAGTTAAAGATACAGATATCTTCCATGTTCTACAATTTTTAATAGTGACTTTAAGTAGTCTTTCTTTAGCAACCAAATAAGCAGGTATCTCCTGGTAATTGTTGTTTGTTTTTTGTTTTTGTTTTTGTTTTTTTGAGACTCAGTCTCACTCTGTCGCCCAGGTTGTAGTGCAATGGTGCGATCTCGGCTCACTGAAACCTCTGCCTCCAAGGTTCAAGTGATTCTCCTGCCTCAGCCTCCCGAGTAGCTGGGACTACTAGCGCATGCCCCCACGCCTGGCTAATTTTTTGTATTTCTAGTAGGGATGGGGTTTCACCATGTTCACCAGGACGGTCTCAATCCTGTCCTTGTGATCCATCCGCCTCAGCCTCCCAAAGTGTTGGGATTACAGGCGTGAGCCAAATTGCCCAGCCACTTCTTTCAGAACTTTCTGGGTAATAAATGCCATTCTGTTTAAATGAGCATTTTCTTAATCGTGTAATGCCTCAAAACAATAAAGAACACAGAAAAAACCTCAACATTACATGTTCTCCATCTTTACTAGGAACCCCAGATTTTCCCCCAAAGAAATATAGAGTATCATTGCTGGATGCTGTGGCTCATGCCTATAATCCCAGCACTTTGGGAGGTTGAGGCAGGTGGATCACGTGGTCAGGAGTTTGAGACTAGCCTGACCAACATGGTAAAACCCCGTCTCTACTAAAAATACAAAAATTAGCTGAGTGTGATGATGTGTGCTTGTAATCCCAGCTACTCCGGAAGCTGAGGCAGGAGAATTGCTTGAATCCGGGATGTGGAGGCTGCAGTGAGCCAAGATCCTGCCACTGCACTCCAGCTGGGATGACAGAGTGAGATTCCATCTCAGAAAGAAAGGAGAG
>NW_012110463.1:480748-521098 GCF_000951045.1 Mandrillus leucophaeus | reverse complement strand
GGGGAGGGGAGGGGAGGGGAGGAATACTGAGTATCCACAGCTATCCATGTTCAACAGCCAGTCAACATTTTTAATATTGCAGATCACAAATTCATGGTGAGAATTCTGCATGGCATATAAGAAGCCGTGATGTAGAGAAGGCTGTGATATATAGAAACGAAGTATTTTTCAGAGACCCTCGACTATCATAAGCATTTATAAAAGTAGTTAAGAAAAACTCATTAGGGAGAAAAAACACAAGTATAGAAGTAAAGATTTGCAAGTACTAAGCACATGGCAATCCAGGAGGCAGAGTGGACACAGCTCTTGATGTCAGAAACGTTTAGCTGAAGAAAAGTGATTTTTTCTGTCTCCTCCTCCTCTAGAATTATTTCTCAGATGATACTTTCTGGACTAATTATACCTGCCTTTAAAAATTTGAGCACCGTATGTTCATCTTTTACCACAACACCCAAAGGCAGAAAGCCCAAGACAGAAAAACTCTACCCATTTCTGTCCTTTATAACAGAAAAGATTTAGGAACAATGAGCTGCTCCACAGAGATAAAAAATGTAAGTTTATCTGCAGCCAGGCGCGGTGGCTCATGCCTGTAATCCTGCACTTTGGGAGGCTGAGGTGGGTGGATCACTTGAGGTCGGGAGTTCAAGACCAGCCTGACCAACATGAAGAAACTCCATCTCTACTAAAACTACAAAATTAGCAGGACGTGGTGGCTCATGCCTGTAATCCCAGCTACTCAGGAGGCTGAGGGAAGAGAAGAGAATCACTTGAACCCAGGAGGTGGAGGTTGCAGTGAGCCAAGACTGCACTATTGCACTCCAGCCTGGGCAACAAGAGTGAAACTTCATCTTTAAAAAAAAAAGAAAAAAGTGTGCCTGTATATATATATATAATATACATATTTTATTTTTTGGTCCTCAGGTTCTCTCCTCTGCTACAGACACTAGCAATTTCTGCTACAGTAATAGAAATATTGGCCACACTGTCCTGTCCTTACCAAACCCAAACAGAACAGGTTCCTGGACCACCCTTTAGTGCAAAGGCAGCACTTAACTCTCATAAATGTATCTTGAACTCGTCATACTTGATTCTGGCAACTTAGAGTCACATGAGGCACTTAATTAAAACAAATAGACGCTTTCACCGAGAACACTAAACAAACTGTGAAAAGGGTACAAGAGAGTTCTGCAAATTGGCCATGTGATTCTAATTAGAAGCCTGCGCTTATAACCACTTACCTAAGCACTGCTACTCAAGCTTTAATGAGCTTATACATCACTTCATAAATTTGGCCCCACTCTATGTAGTATGATTCTTCAGGTTTGGAAAGGATCCATAAATGGGTGTTTTAATTTTTTTTTTTTTTTTTTTTTTGAGACGGAGTCTCGCTCTGTCGCCCAGGAAATGGGTGTTTTAAAGAAGTCTCCTGTCAGTGCTGATGTCACTCTCTCTGGGCTCATTATTAGCATTGGCCCAAAAGCCAGCAGGAGAGACTCAGGCTGATTCTAAAAAGAAAATGAAACTATCCTGGTGGAGCTCCAGAACCTGGATCACCTGTCCTGATTAGCTAGCTTTTGGGCATGTAGAAAAATGAGGCATGGCACAGAGTCCCTTATATTCAGCAGTCTTGTCACAACACAAATACTTTTAATACAAATGAAGACAACCATTCTTTATCTTAAAGTATTATATTATTTCCTGGCTCTTTAAAGTTTATAGAGAAAACAGAAAGCAGCAATTTCTGAGTAAGTCTGCATTTAGAAAACAACATGTGCACATGTACTAATGCAATGTTTATTAAGCAGGTACCGTGTGCTCAATAAGAGGTTACAGAGCACTATGATAACCTATTATTTAATTCTGATAAAACCTGTGAGTTTATACTAAGTGTTCAATAATTCCAAGGATTTAGAATAAGAACCCAGCATTTTTATTTCTTCTTTTGTTTATCTGTCACTGATTTTTTTTTTTTAAATATAGAATAAAGTCTAAATATAGACAGATGAGCGGGATACAGATAGAGTTTAATGTAATTTAGATGAATTTTTGTTGTGTTTATATTTATTATTTTGTGATTTGTGAATCAATTACTATATCTGCAGGGACAGAAAACAAGTTGCTAAATGTAATGTCTCTGCAAACAATGGTTTCAATAAAAAATTTAAAAATTAAGACCATATAAATCATATTTCATATTTTCCATTTATCTGCTTTTGGGTTTCAGAAAATCATGAGCATCAACCCTAAAAAAGCAACAGGATTCATCACCCAAAACTCTGATCTCTTCTAGTTAGTTCTGGGAGGCACGACTCCGGAGTATGGCCACACCTAAATAAGGTCTTCAAAAAGGGTGAATCTGATCAGGGCTGGGGCAAGGTGTAGAACTAATGTAAAATTCTGTTCTTTATGCCACTGGGGAGTATTTTCAGTTGTTTCATTTTTTTAAGTGTACCAAAAAAAAAAAAAACCTTAAATCTCAGAGTTTATATAATTTTTAATCTTTTAAAACCCCACTGCCCTCTCAAGGGCATATCACATACTAATAAGCAGTTTAAACAAAACTCTTAAGGTTTTCTAAAATAATTTTTAGAAGATAAGTATTCTTAGCAAGCTAAAAAATACAAATAATAACTTTTGTTTATAAATATATGTTCAGGTGTAGACATCAGAAGTCTCAATAATATAAAGAAAATGGTGCAAATAAATCCCATATCTTTGCACACATCTATTTATTGTACCCACCATATGATGCATAATTAAACCACTTATCCAGTTGATAGTCAAGACTAAAAGTTCTTGCATGGTAGGGACCATGACTGCTTTATCTATTTTTCTAATGACTATATGAAATGGAATCAATTTGTTTATCTGTTTGAGTCTCCAGATCGCCTCCTTGTTTTTCACCCAAGTACCAGGGAACCACAGAAACTCTCATCTGGGTACCAGCCAAAGACATCTCTTGTATGGTGGGAGGAACAAATACTAGATGACTCATTTCTTTTACATTAAGACAGAAGCAAAATTAACCACTCTTGTCAGCCGGACACAATTCTGTTCTGGAGATTCTCAAATGTCTCAGATGCCTAGGTGATTGTGAGAGCATTTCCAGTGACCCTGGGCTGATGGCCCAATAATAAGCCAGCAGGAGAGACTCAGGCTGATTCTAAAAAGAAAATGAAACTATCCTGGAGGAGCTCCAGAACCTGGATCACCTGTCCTGATTAGCTAGCCTTTGGGCATGTAGAAGGACAATAACACCCCGGTATCACATTTTCCAGGTAGCTATAGTTGTGCTCAGGGCTCTGGCTACTTTGTGGCCTTGATCTCTCACTCCTAAGATGCTTGTTTACACTTAGAGATTCTGTCATCAGATTCTATTTACACCTGTAGCCTCTCACATAAAGATAGCGATGTGAAAAGGTCAAAGAGCCACACTCTCAAAGGAGGGATCTGAAATGTCTATGTTGACATCTCACAATGCAGAAAATGCCTCCTGCTGGTTTTCTGTACATTCTCAATCTAAAGTCTGGCCCTGTTTTGTAAATTCCAGGCAGAGGCCAAACCTTATTTGCAGATTCCAGATAAAATCAACATCACTCTACATTTTTGGCTGTTACAGCAAGTACAATCAAAGGAGAAATCTACTCAGAGGCTGCTCTAGAAAATTCTAAATAATATTTCACCTAAAAAAAAAGCTGACACAACATGAATATAAGTAGACAGTTTATTGGGGCCAAACTTAAGCACTGTAACTTGAGAAGAACTATTCAAGATGCCTGGAATCTACACTTTGATTAGCAGCAATTACAAGTGGATTTGTGAAGGTAAAAAAAGAAGAGAGAGAGGTGATACAAACTAGTTTGTGAGAAATTCTTCTTTGTTTAAATAAATAACTTATTATTAGTTTAACTTATACCTACTTTTGGCAATAGTGAACAGCTTCAAGAGATGAATACATAGTTGAAAGTAAGGAGAAAGACATAATTGTGCTCTTATTTTAATGTCTGAGTTTTATAAGTAAAAAGACTTGCAGACAGGCACAGTGGCTCACGCCTGTAATCCCAACATTTTAGGAGGCCAACAAGATAGGATCACGAAGTCAAGAAATGGAGACCATACTGGCCAACATGATGAAGCCCGGTGTCTACTGAAAAAAGTAATACAAAATTAGCCAGGCATGGTGGCACATGCCTGTACTCCCAGCTACTCAGGAGGCTGAGGCAGGAGAATAGCTTGAACCTGGGAGGAGGAGGAGGTTGCAGTGAGCCAAGATCATGCCACTGCACTGCAGCCTGGTGACAGAGCAAGACTCCATCCCCACTCCCACCCCACCCCCCCCAAAAAAAAACTTGCATTTCTCAAATGAAACTTTTGTTTTGTTTTGTTTTTTAATTTCTAGACCTAGATTTAGAATTTGGAGTTTCAGATTTAGGTCCTAGATGGGTAGAGTAGCAGTAGGTGTTACCTGCAATTGTGAGCATTTTAGTAAGAGGAAGGAAAGAGAAGTGGAGATTCTCATGTCTCCATGTCTACTCAATGCACACTTGTTACACTGATTGGGTTTCTGGGCTCCATGGTCTCTGAATCAGTTTCAGGTCTGAAGATACAAGAGTCATTGAAAGAAGTAAAATGGTTAATATCTGCCCTATAAAGTTTGTAGAAATCTAGGCCAGGCGAGGTGCCTCACACCTGTAATCCCAGCACTTTGGGAGGCTAAGGTGGGTGGATCACCTGAGGTCAGGAGTTCGAGACCAGCCTGACGAACATGGAAAACCCCTGTCTCTACTAAAAATACAAAATTACCCAGGCATGGTAGTGCATGCCTGTAATCCCAGCTACTCGGGAGGCTGAGGCAGGAGAATCACTTAAACCCAGGAGGTGGAGGTTGCAGTGAGCTGAGATTGTGCCACTGCACTCCAGCCTGGGCAACAAGAGCGAAATTCCATCTAAGAAAAAAAAAAAAAAAAAGGTTTGTAGAAATCTGCTCTAGCCTCTCTAGAAGTGACTGTGGAGGACTATAGATACCAAATAGGCAGAGACACAATTCTGCCTGCATATTTAGGTGACAGCATGCATTTTACAGCATAATTGTGAGAAGCCTGAGAGGGAAAGTCCCCTCTAGAGTAAAGCTTGGTTGGCACCTTATTTGTATATATTATGTCTGGTAATTCTAGGAAATATAGTTTAAAAAAAAAATCCTCTTCAGCCCCAGAGAAACCACGATAATAGCAAAGAAAGAGGCTGGGCATGGTGCTTACACCTGTAATCCCAGCACTTTGGGAGGCCGAGGAGGGTCGATCATGAGATCAGGAAATAGAGACCATCCTGGCTAACACGGTGAAACCCCATCTCTACTAAAATTAAAAAAAAAAAAAAAAAAAAAACCGGGTGTGGTGGCGTACGCCTGTAGTCCCAGCTACTTGGCAGGCTGAGGCAGGAAAATCACTTGAACCTGACAGGCAGAGGTTACAAAGAGCCGAGGTCGTACCACTGCACTCCAGCCTGGGTGACACAGCAAGACTCTGTCTCAAAAAAAAAAAAAAAAAGAAAAAGAAAAGAAAAAGAAAAAGAAAGAAAACTCTTTCATTACACAATTAAATCTCAATGTCACATATATTATCGTCAGTCTGCTTAAGAGATTGAAAAGACATAAAGGTGGTTATCAAAAATAGTTCACAAGTAGAAGAATTTACAGCACCATGTCATACACAGTTCATCCTAAATTCCCCTGGTCATTGGGGAGGTCACCCATGTATGCTAATAGGTTATATTCAATGACAAAATAAGCTTTTCACATGTTCATGACAGAAGATAGTTCTGCAACTTGAAGCCAGCTGCCTGCTGAAGGTAGACTTTCACTCTTATACAAAAGTGGTTGAATAGGGTGCTATCTTTTTGGCTACCTGCATTTTAAAGCAGTGCCTCTCTCCTCCCTGAGGACGGGGTTACAGTACTCTGGTTTCCCCTCTTCTGGTGGCCAGCGTCCTCTTTTGTTTCCTACCCTCTGCTACTATGGTACAGCCCACAGCACAGGGCTCACAGCTGGCAGCTCACATTATAGGTGAACGCCAATTGCTATAGCAGCACTTTAGTGTCACATCAAAGAGTGAAGCCTGAACTGCAGGAAGAGAGCCTCCCTGGGTAGAACTGCACCTTCACAATAATGGAAATGAGAGCATTATTTAAGCCACAGTTTCTATTTATAATGGTGACATGGAAAATAAACTGCTGGATTTCTAGCATGCATCCAGATAGAGATAGCTCCAAGAGTTCTCACTGTAATAGCCGCGTCTTTCACAGACATTATGGGATACTAATAGGGCTTCTAAAACAGATACACAAAGCATTCTAAAGAAAAACAGCTCTCACTCTGAGAAAGATTATATTGAGAGAAAAAAAAAAGTTAAAAGCATCTTAAGAAAAAACTGAAATTAGATATAAGATTGATCAAGTCAGGCAGAAAATATTCCTCCAAAAAGAATTTCTCTCTAAATACTCAAAGTGCATAGCTACTCACAGCATGAGAAACATGAGTATTATGAAGAAAAGAAGTATATTATCAGAAGAATTATAAAAGATTTTTTTCTATCTCTGATGCTAATTTTCTAGCCATCGAATGTGGAATCTATATTCAAATATATCTCACAACTTCCACTAGCACTTTTTGATAAAAAATTAAAATCTGACTGTGTTAATATAGTGGAATATATGTGAACCTGCAAGGTAGCTAACTGGAGAGCTACTACAGTTTTTGGGCAGCCACATCGCCTGCCTTTATTTGTCCTGTAATAGCAGCATTCCAATTTGTGAAATGAAAGACACTGAAATTATGCTTACTTATAATTATCCCTATTGGTTAAATTAATAAGCACAGAAGACTAATATCTACTGTAACAATTTGGTAGTAAAATTTCTTTGGATATTGGATATAAATATGTAAGGAGGAATAATTTTAATGTACTAGTCATAATGTATGTAGGATTTTTTTAAATTTCTGTAACTATATTTCAATTGAAAAACTTTACATTTCAAAAGTGTGAATCACAATATTAAAATAACTAAGGAATTCATTCAAAGTAGACATTGTGGCTTTATATTCATACTATTGTAGAAAATATTATTAAATGTATATGAATGCAGGTTGTCTAACAACACCATACATAACTATGCTAATTGTACTGAAGTAATAAATAGAAACAAAGGTATGACAACATACTCCACTGTTCAGTTTATAAACTGAACTATTTTTGCTTTTGTAGTATAAGTACTTCAGCCTGTAAATAATCACGTTGGATAAACAGGTTTGTCAATCAAATTACACAATATCTTTTAGTCCTTATAATTCTGTTTTGCTAAATTTAATCCTATTTTTATGCTAAACTTTTGCGTGCTCTTGGAATGAGTTTTACAGTGAACAAATCTGTGTCAACTTTAAAAGACTAAAAATAGTACGAATAACCTTTTGCCAAAGCAAAAACGAAGCAATTAATCTCAGGTCCCAGATAAAGACAATCCTGAGTAAAAAAAATAAATAAATAACAAAGATTTATTTAACTGTTAATATGATTTACATATATTTCAAAAAAAGGGAGATAAAAATCTATATAAAACCTGTTTTAAGAAAAGAGACTTTAGTAAGATATTTTCTCTTATTTTTATGTGGACTAATTAAGCCTCTTATTTCTAATTTAGACTTTTACAACAGCCAGGTCTCTAAACATGTTCTTAAACTTGTGGACATCTAAATTTTGCAAATTGTGCATACATGAAAGAATGTTTACAGAAGAAAAAGCAGAAAAGAGAAAGGTGTTATATAAAATTAATGGGTTCACATGAATAAAGAAAGTTCTTAGAGACCTATGAAGAGATTTAGATTCTGACACAATAACAGTGGGAGACTACAACATCCCACAGGCACTAATAGACAGATAACTGAAGAAGAAAATTAACAAAACATTAGGACCTAAACTCAACACTTGACTAAATCGTCCCAAGAGACATCTACAGAACTCTTCAGCTTGACAAAAATATAATTCAACAAAAAGAAAACAACTTGAAACCATACCATACAATTACATAAAAATTAAACAACCTGCACTTGAATAACTTCTGGATAAATAATGAAATTAAGGCAAAAACCAAGTTCTTTTAAACAAATAAGAACAAAAAAAAACAGGCCAGGGCTGGGCACAGTGGCTCATGCCTGTAATCCCAGCACTTTGGGAGGCTGAGGCAGGCGGATCATGAGGTCAGGAGTTTGAGACCAGCCTGGCCAAGATGGTAAAACTCCATCTCTACTGAAAATACAAAAATTAGCCCATCGTCGTGGCACACGCCTGTAATCCTAGCTACTTGGGAGGCTGAGGTAGGAGAGTCGCTTGAACTCAGAAGCTGGTGGTTGCAGTAAGCCAAGATTATGACATTGCACTTGGCCTGGGCAGCAAGAACAAAAATGCATCTCAAAAAATAAATAAATAAAAATAAAAAACCAACACATCAGAATATCTGCAATACTGCTAAGGTGGTGTTAAAAGGGAAATTGATAGCATTTAATGCTCAAAAAGTTTGAGAGATCTTCGTTTGACAAGCTGACATCATAAATAAAAGAATGAAAGAAGCAAGAGCAAATCAACCCCTAAGCTAGCAGCAGACA
The DNA here is from genome assembly GCF_000951045.1 of Mandrillus leucophaeus. NCBI lineage: Eukaryota > Metazoa > Chordata > Mammalia > Primates > Cercopithecidae > Mandrillus > Mandrillus leucophaeus. The sequence continues at coordinate 512,445 of NW_012110463.1, read as the reverse complement.
AGAAATAATCAAAATCAATATCAAGAAATCCAGGAATTAAGTCTATGAAAAAATAATAATATAAATAAACCACTACCTAGATTAATGAAGGAAGAAGGGATGATCCAAATAAACACAATTAGAAATAGCAAGACATTACTACTGACCCCACAAAAATATATTGAAGTCAGGTTGGGCACGGTGGCTCAAGCCTGTAATCCCAGCACTTTGGGAGGCCGAGACGGGCGGATCACGAGGTCAGGAGATGAGACCATCCTGGCTAACCCAGTGAAACCCCGTCTCTACTAAAAAATACAAAAAACTAGCCGGGTGAGGTGGCGGGCGCCTGTAGTCCCAGCTACTCGGGAGGCTGAGGCAGGAGAATGGCGTAAACACGGGAGGCGGAGCTTGCAGTGAGCTGAGATCCGGCCACTGCACTTCAGCCTGGGCGACAGAGCGAGACTCTGTCTCAAAATATATATGTGTGTGTGTGTGTGTATATATATATATAGAAGTCTACTATGAATATCTCTGTGCACACAAACAAGAAAAGCTAGAAAAAATGAAAATATTATTAAACAAATACATCCTTCCAAGAATGAAAAAAAAGAAATCAAAGTCCTAAACAGATGAATAAGAAGCTCAAAAATTGAATTAGTAATAAATAGCCAACCAACCAAATAAAGCCAAGGACCAGACAGATTCACAGCTGAATTCTACCAGGTGTACAAAAAAGTGCTGGTATTATTTCTACTGAAACTATTTTAAGAAATTAAGAAAAAGTAACTTCTGTTCAACTTATTATATAAGAATAGCATTATTCTGATACCAAAACCTGGCTGAGATTTAAAAAAAAAAAAAAAAAAAAATTCAGGCCAATATCTTTCAACATTCATGCAAAAATCCTCAACAAAATACTGACAAACCAAATTTAGCAGCATATCAAAAAGCTAACCCACTATGATCAAGTAGAATTTATTTTGGGAATGCAAGGTTGGTTCAATGTACACAAATCAAATCAATAAATGTGATTCATCACATAAACAGAACTAAAGACAGAAACCACAAGATTACCTCAATAGATGCTGAAAAGGCTTTTGATAAAATATAATATCTTTCATGTTAAAACCCCTCAAAAACCTAGGCATTGAAAGTACATACTTTACAATAATAAGTTATTTATGACAAACTCTCAGCCAACATACTGAATGAACAAAATCTGGAAGCAGATAGGTACAGTGGCTCACACCTGTAATTCCAGCACTTTGTGAGGCCAAGGCAGGTGGATCACCCGAGGTCAGGAGTTCGAGATCAACCTGGCTGACATGGCAAACCCCATCTCCACTAAAAATACAAAAATTAGCCAGGGGTGCCTGTAATCCCAGTTACTTGACAGGTTGTGGAAAAAGAATCACATAAACCAGAAGGCAGAGACTGCAGTGAGCCAAGATTGTGCCACTGCAATCCAGCCTGGGAGACAAAGGGAGACTCTATCCCAAAAAGAAAGAAAGAAAAAAGCTTGAAGCATTCTTCCTCAAAAATTGGCATAAGGCAAAGATTCCTTCTCTCAACTCTTCTATTCAACATAAAATTGGAAGTCCTGGTCAGAGTAATCAGGCAAAAGATGACAATAAAAGGAATTTAAACAGAGAGGAAGTCAAGCTATCCCTTTTTGCAGACAACATAACTCTATATCTGGAAAACTGTATAGTCTTGGCAGAAAAACTCTTTAAACCTACAAACAACTTCAGTATCATTACAGGACACAAAATAAATGCACAAAAATTAGTATCATCCCTGTAAATCAACAACATCCATACCAAATACAAATTATAAACATACCATTAACAATCGCTGCAAAAAGAACAAAATATCTAGGAATACAGCTAACCAGGAAGGTGAAAGATCTCTATGATAAGAATTGCAAACAATGCTTAAAGATGTCAGAAATGGCACAAACAAATGGAAAACAACTTTACACTCATAAGTAGAAAATATCAATATCCTAAAAATGGTTATACTGCTCCAAAAATTTACAGATTTAATGCTATTCTAATCAAATGACCAAAATATTTTTAACAGAACAACAACAACAAAAAACTATTGTAAAATTCATATAAAACCAAGAGTCCAAATAGCCAAGGTAATCATAAGCAAAAACAACAAAGCTGAAGGCATTACATTACCTAACTTCAAATTATACTACAGAGCTACAGTAAACAAAGCAACATGGAACTGTTACAGAAACAAACTCATAGACCAATGCAACAGAACAGAGCCCAGAAATAATGTCACATACCTACGACCATCTGATCTTCAACAAAGGTGACAACAGAAATGTGGAAAGAATTCCCTATTTAATAAATGGTGGTGGAATAACTAGCTAGCATTATGTAGAAGACTGAAACTTTATTACACTATATACAAAAATCAACTCAACATTAATTAAAGGCTGAAATATTTATTTGAAAATTATTTTAAAAACCCTGGAAGATAACTTAGGAAATACCATTCTAGACGTAGAAACTGGCAGAGACTTCATGATGAAGATACCAAAAGCCATTGCAACAAAAGCAAAAATTGATAAATTGGACCTAACTAAAGGCCTTCTTCACAGCAAAGGAAACTATCAACACAGTAAACAGGCAACCAAAAGAATAATAGGAAAAATTTGCAAACTATGCTTCTGACCAAGGTGTAATATCCAGAATCTATAAGAAACTTAAATAAGTTTACAAGAAAAAAAAAGATCTCACTAAAAGAAAAAAAACATGAAAAAGATGTTTTTCAAAAGAAGACAAACGTGGCTAACAAGCATGTAATAAAATGCTCATTAATAATCATTAGAGAAATGCAAAGAAAAACTACGAGATGCCATCTCACACCAGTGAGAAGGGCTATTAAAAAGTCAAAAAAATAAACGCTGTCAAGGTTGCAGAGAAAAGGGAATACTTATACTCTGCTGTTAAGAGTGTACATTAACTCAACCATTGTAAAAAGCAGTGTGGCAATTTCTCACAGAACTAAAAACAGAATTACCATTTCACCAAGCAACCTCATAATTGGGTATATACCCAAAGAAATATAAATTATTCTGTCATAAAGACACATGCACAAGCGTGTTCACTGCAGCACTATTCACACTAGCAAAGACATGGAATCAACTTGAATGTCTATCAGTGGTAGACTGGATAAAGAAAATATGGTATGATCAGACACAATGGCTCATGCCTGTAATCCCAGCACTTTGAGAGGCCAAGGCAGGTGGATTGCCTGAGCTTAGGAGTTTAAGACCACCCTGAGTAATATGGAAAAATTCCATCTCTAAAAAAATACGAAAAGAAAAATTAGCTAGGTGTAGTGATGCATGCCTGTAGTCCCAGCTACTTGGAAGTCTGAGGTACAAGAGGATTGCTTGGCCTGGAGGGATGGCTCACACCTGTAATCCCGGCACTTTGGGAGGCTGAGGCAGGCAGATCACCAGGTCAGGAGTTCAAGACCATCCTGGTCAACATGGTGAAATCCTGTCTCTACTAAAAATACAAAAATTTGCTGAGTATGGTGGTGGTGGGCACCTATAATCCCAGCTACTCAGGAAACTGAGACAGAAGAGTCACTTGAACTCCAGAGGAGGAAGTTGCACTGAGCCAAGATGAGGCCATTGCACTCCAATCTGGGCAACAAAAGCGAGACTGTCTCAAAAGAAAAAAAAAAAGAAGACTGCCTGATCTCGGAAGGTTGAGGCTGCAGTGAGCCAAGATCATGCCACTGTACTTCAGCCTAGGCAACAGACTGTGACCCTGTCTTCAAAAAAATAAATAATATGACATAATATAAAATACAAATACAATAAAATACAAATACAATAAAATACAAATACAATAAAATACAAATAAAACAAGAGCAAAACTCTGTCTCAAAAAAAAAAAAAAAGATACGGCCAGGCGCGGTGGCTCAAGCCTGTAATCCCAGCACTTTGGGAGGCCGAGACGGGCGGATCACAAGGTCAGGAGATCGAGACCATCCTGGCTAACACGGTGAAACCCCCTCTCTACTAAAAAATACAAAAAACTAGCCGGGCGAGGTGGTGGGCGCCTGTAGTCCCAGCTACTCGGGAGGCTGAGGCAGGAGAATGGCGTAAACCCGGGAGACGGAGCTTGCAATGAGCTGAGATCCGGCCACTGCACTCCAGCCTGGGCGACAGAGCGAGACTCCGTCTCAAAAAAAAAAAAAAAAAAAGATACAACCCCAAAAAAGTGAAATGTATAGGACCAAGAAAAAAGGTGGGAAAAGATGAAGCACAAAGATGATAAACAGCTGTGATTAATAAAATTCTCATCCCTTGTGTTCTCCAGGAAGACTTTAAGTGGTGGTGGGGGGGATCGCTTTCCATTATGACTGAAATGGTGTTCTCTTTTCTTACCTATCACACAGCCAGAAAAACGCTTTGTACATTTTCTCTTTTTACTCACTGAAAAACAAGCTGACTTTGTCTTCAGTGCTTAACATAAAATACTTCTTAATCAAACAGGTTTATTTTCGTCCCACAAGCTCATGAACTTGATCTCATCCTCAGTCTGAGCCACCATACAACTCCATTTTATGTCCTTCCTAAGAACATATGTCCGAGTAAAACATTCTCTAATCTAAAATCTGATTTTATTACCCTCCACTTGAACATTCCCCTCCAACCTCCTTTCTAATCTTGTTTGCTTTTCTCTGGAAAGTAAAGCCCTTTTCTGTCTAATCTTTGCAATATTTAAAAATCTTGGCCCAGCGCGGTGGCTCACGCCTGTAATTCCAGCACTTTGGGAGGCCGAGGCGGGCGGATCACAAGGTCATGAGTTTGAGACTAGCCTGATCAACATGGTGAAAGCCCGTCTCTACTAAAAATACAAAAATTAGCCAGGCTTGGTGGTGCACACCTGTAATTCCAGCTACTCAGAGGCTGCCTGGTCAACGGAGCGAGATCCCGTAGCAAAAAAAAAAACTTATAGTTGCTACTTTCTCCTGTTGCAATACTCCTTTGAAATTCAATTTTTTTTACATATATGTTTTGTTTTTAAAAGTCTAGAAACCGCCTCAAAACAGTAACAACTCCATTTGCGGTAAGACCCTCTCAATCTCCTTTATATTAACCTTATCTGCATTTGCCTGCGGATCCCCAGAGTTCCAAGGCTCGATAGCTTCTCTCAGTATAGAGGTTTCTTCCCTGGCTTGGATAACCAGGCTGGGAAGTTTGCAGGGGAGGCTCCCCAAAAGGAACTAACTGGGCCTTAATAACCTCCTTTTGAAGGCCCAACATTAGCCTCAGCTTGGACTCACTGGGCTTAAACTTCCATGTCAGAGTTATTAACTTGGTTTGTGAAACTAAAACTAAATGTTAGAAAAATTCAGCAATATTACTTACAGTGTTCACATAAGGGAAGAAACTTTGAAGGTGCTTACATTTTATATCTCAGTAAGAAAAGCAAAATCATTTATTCCTTTCAGACAATAAATATACTATTATTTGTATTAAAAATCATGTAGTAAACAATTAATCGGCAGGGCACGGTGGCTCACGCCTGTAATCCCAGCATTTTGGAAGGCCAAGGTGGGTAGATCGCCTGAGGTCAGGAGTTCACGACCTGCCTGACAAACATGGTGACACCCTGTCTCAACTAAAAATACAAAAATTAGCCAGGCGTGGTGGTGGGTACCTATAATCTCAGCTACTCAGGAGACTGAGGCAGCAGAATCGCTTGAACCCAGGAGGTGGAGGTTGCAGTGAGATCATGCCACTGCACTCCAGTCTCAGAGACAGAGCAAGGCTCCCTCCATCTCAATAAGTAAAAAAATAAATAAAATAAAATAATATCAAAATATACACTCAAGGACAAATAATTAATAAAATGAATTAGGGAGGGGAAACTGGCATTTGGGAATATCAGACGAAACTGGAAATTTAGTATTTTACTGCAAGCCAGAGTTAGGCTGGAGGAATAGGGGATGAGGGGTGGACTTGAAGTCCTGCTTGTGACACATGTGAAAAATTCAGGGAAAAATCAATCACCAGTGGAATGTGAAAATAATTAAGTGGCAGGCAATTAGACTGAGGTGGCTCTAGTCCCTGGATTTCTACTTCTAAAAAATAATCTAAACTCAAGAGCATTTTTTGGTAAATTACCACATTGCCGGAAACAAGTTGCAGGTTTAACCAACTATAAACTGCCAATTAAACGCTGATTATATAACCAAGATATTTCCACCTTGATTGTAAAAATTAAGAAACTAGGACAGGTGCAGGGCTCAGGTCTATAATCCCAGCACTTGTGGGGCGGAGATGGGTGGATCACCTGAGGTCAGGAGTTCGAGAAGCCCCTCCCATAGACCACAAATTACAAACCATAGCTGAGTGCTCTACAATTTTTGAATCACCCTTTGATTAAATTATTTAATACTTAATAACCCTGAGTCAGGATTCTGCCCTGACGATTCTCCTGTGGTCCCTGCACATCTGGGAGAGATGCCGCGCTACTGGTGCAGAGCTGCCCAGAGAGGGCTCCAGGCCATGGTACAGTCACTGCACTGGGAAGACAGGGCGCCAGGGGGCCCGCCTGTCAGCCTAGCTGCCATCTTCTGCAGGAGACTGACGCAGACCTGGGCAAGGAGAACTCGGGGTGCAGAGCTGACTGTGGGGAGGCCTGAGTCCCGCCACAGCCACTTCCCACCAGTTCCAACCAGCCCTTGCCCCTCTCCGGATGTCGGACCCGGCAATCTCACCATTTCTAGGCTTTCAGTGGTCTTTTGCTGTGGATCTCCAGTACCTGCAGGTCGCAGGGCCACACAGGCTGGGGCTGTAGGTCAGAAGACACAGAGCAGTGAAGACGAGAGCAGAAGCTCCATCTTCAGCTAGAGACAGAGTCCCCCCTCTACATCCCGGAAGTCACCCAGTCCGCTCCAGTTGTGTGTACGATTGCAGTTTCCAGTCCAACGTCGCTGATTGGATATAGTTCAAGACCCCACCTTCTCAGGCCCTGAGTGACACAACATGTGATCAGCCTAACCCAAGAGTGACAGCCTAAGTTGCAGCCTTTTCAGGGAGGACTTCCTGCCTGAGCTGAGCCAGGCCCCCCCAGAACATGGGAAAATTCTCTTTTTTCTATTTTTTTTTTCAATGTATTCAAAATGTAAACCAAAATATTTTATGTATATTAACAATACATAAAATTATTGTTCAAGAGAAAATCAGACCGGGTCCGGTGGCTCATGGCTGTAATCCCACCACTTTGGGAAGCCTAGGCGGGCGGATCACAAGGTCAGAAGTTCCAAGGCAGACTGACAAAGGTGGTGAAACACTGTGTGTACTAAAAATACAAAAAGTAGCCAGGCACAGTGGCGGGTACCTGTAATCCCAGCTACTCAGGAAACTGAGACAGAGAATTGCTTCAACCGGGGAGGCAGAGGTTGCAGTGGGCCCAGATCATGCCACCGCACTCCAGCCTGGGCAACAAAGCAATACTTCATCTCAATAAATAAATAAATATATACATACAAAAAAAGGGGGCCAGGTGCAGTGGCTCATGCCTGTAATACCAGCACTTTCCAAGCATGAGGCCAGCGGATCACCTGAGGTCAGGAGTTCTAGATCAGCCTGGCCAACATGGTGAAACCCTGTCTGTACTAAAAATACAAAAAATAGTTGGGCTTCATGGTACATGCCTATAGTCCCAGCTACTCAGAAGGCTGAGACTGCAGTGAGCCAAGAGTGTGCCACTGCAGTCCAGCCTGGGTGATAGAGCAAGACTGTCTCCAAAAAAAAAAAGTAACACAATATCATCTGTAATTTTGTTCCTTAATGGCACTGTCTGTGTCACCCGAGGGCTTTATATAATATTTGAGAGAGTGGTAATTCTCTATGACCTTGGCAAAAAGAAGAGACTAAGGATTATTTTTGTTTTCCTAAGCCTAGCTAGGAGAGAGAGTAACTCTTTTATTGCCTGGTTCAAGGTGTGAGAATCATCATAGAATCTACAAGCTGGGGCAACATATATGTCACAATTACATCAGTGAGTAGAGAGTGAGCAGAAGAGTCACATTACCTGGGGCTTGTCTAAAGATGTTACAATCTTTTTTGGAGGGAAGAACCAGATAGGAGAGTCATATCACATCACCTAGGTACTTGGCCAGGGATGCATTAAAATCTATTTCTATAAGATGGCCGCAGGTGGCAGGCAGGCAGACTGGGTGCAGTGGCTCATGCCAGTAATCCCAGCACATTTGGAGACCAAGGCAAGTAGATCAACTAAGGTCAGGAGTTCAAGATCACCCTGGCCAGCATGGTGAAACCCCACCTCTACTAAAACTACAAAAATAAGCCCAGTGTGGTGATGCATGCCTGTAATCTCCAGCTACCTGGGAGGCTAAGGAAGGAGAATCGCTAGAACCCAGGAGGTGGAGATTGCAGTGAGCCAAGATCACATCACTGTACTCCAAACTGGGTGACAGAGACTCTGTCTCAAAAAAAAAAAAAAAAAAAGAAAATTAAAAAAAAAGATGAGCACAGGCCACAAGTCACATCATCTGGGTGCTAGGCCCAGTGATATGTTACAAAGCTCTCAGTGAGCAACACCCTGAGAGGTGAGACACACACCTGGTGGCTGATCCAGTGATATGTTACAATCTTTTCTTTGTGCATGGAGCATGTAGGCAAGGACAGTCACATTTCATAGGATATTGATCCAAAATATGTCACAAGACCGCCTGTGGGCAGGGCGCAGGAAGGAGCTTCCCATTCCCTAATGCCAGACTCAATGATATGTAACAATATGAAAATATGCAAGGTCCAGTCAAAATATAAGTTACATCATCTAGCTGCTGGGTCCAGTGATACATCACAATTCCCTTGTGGCAGGGTAGAAGCTGAAAAAGAGTCACATTACTACCTAGATGATGAGTAAAAAGATATTTCATAATACTCTTGTGGCTAGGGCTTATGTAGAAGACTCTTATCACCTGGGTGGCAGCCCCAGCTATAGGTCACAATGCAAAATGTTTATAGGGCCCAGGCCAGAGAAAAAGAGTCCCATCACATAGGTGCTATGCCAAGTGATACATCACAATCCCTTTTTAGTCAGAGTCCAAGCAGGAGAGGAAGTCACATCACCTAAATGCTGCATCCAGCAACATGTCACAATACCCTGAGAGGACGACCCAGGAAGAAAAGTCACATCACCTTGGTAAAAGGCTCAGAAAGAAAACCAGAGTCAGAAAACATAGGAGCTGGGCCCAGCTATATGGCACAATCACTACAGTAGGCAAGGCCTTGGCATAAGAAGAGTAACATCACATACGTGCTGGGCCCAGAGATATGTCACATTTCCTACTGTGGACAGGTCCAGAAAGAGGAGAGACCTATCATTTAGGCAACTGGCCAAGAGAGATGTCAAAATGACCACTTGGGCAGGAATCAAGCAGGAGTATCACAACTCTGTGGGCTGGGCCTAGTAGTAAGTCACTGTTGCTTCTGTTAGCACGACCCAGGCCCAAAGATATATTACAGTCTAATCTATGGACGAAGCAAAGATAAAAGAGGAGAGTCACATAAAATAGTTGATAGGCAGAAAACTCATATCTTCTAGGGGCAGGGCACAGCAATATGTCACAATGTATTACATAGGCAGGTCCAAGAAAAAAAAGTAATATCACTTTGGTACTTAGTTCACTAATATTTCACAATCTTTCCTGCAGGAAAAACTAAGAAATAAAAGAAAAAAATCAACCATATGCTGTGAAAGGTCACGATTCTTCCTGTGAGCAGAGACCAGCTAACACGAGAGAGTCACATCACCTTTGGGATTGGTTCAAAGACATTCATTCATTCTTTCTTTTTTCTTTTTTTTTTTTTGAGATGGAATCTCACTCTATCACCCAGGCTGGAGTGCAGTGGCACGATTTTGGCTCGCTGCAACCTCCACCTCCCAAATTCAACCGATTCTCCTGCCTCAGCCTCTTGAGTAGCTGGGACTACAGACACCGGTCACCATGCCTGGCTGCTTTGTTTTTCAGTAGAGACAGGGTTTCACAATATTAAGCAGGCTGGTCTGGTACTCCTGACCTTATGATCCGCTTCCCTCAGACTCCCAAACTGCTGGGATTACAGGCATGAGTCACCATCTCAACTGTGGCCAGATATTCACATATGACAAAGTTCCAACTGTGGAGTACATTCATGTGAGATTCAGGACCTCACCCAGTGGGCTCTCTCCATGTGTAAGGATGACAATTCTAAAGGTTGCTGGGCTGTGCATAGGACAAATGCAATCTCATCTGCATGGTGGACCCTGTTATGGCATTCTCTGTAACACACTAGGTCTTCACATATGTGAGAGAGTGGTAATCCTCTATGACGTTTGTATAGAAAGAAGAGCCAGGATCTTCTTTGTTTTCCTAAGCGTAGCTATGGGCAACATTATCTCTTCTACTGGCTTCTTGGAGGTATGAAAGTCATCATTACATCTGTGTGCTTGGCCAAGTTATATGTCACAATTACACCTGTGGGTAGAGAACAAGCACAAGACTCACATCAACTGTGTGCTGGGCCAGGGTTATGTCACAATCTTCCCTGAGAGCATGCACTAGCCAGGAAAGTCACATCACAGGGTCCTCAACCAGAGACATTACAATCCTCTCCTGAAAGCAGGGCACAGGAAGAAGAGTAAGATCACCTGGGTGCTGGGCTCAGATATATGTCAGAAGACTCACTGTGGGCAAAGTCCAGAAGGACAGATGAAACACCTGGTTGCTGGGCCCAGCAATATGTCACAATCTTCTCTATGGGGAGAATGCAGGCAGAAGTTGAGGGTTTCACCCTCCAGATGATGGATAAAAAAATACATACCAAGGCTATCTGTGGGAAGGGCTCAGGCAGAAACTTTCCAACCCCTAGGTGTTTGTTTCAGTGATATGTCACAATAACCAAAATATGTCGGTTTCAGGCAAGTGAAGAGAGTCACATCACCTAGGTGCTTGGTCCAGGAATCTGTCACAAATTTTTTTTTTTTTCTGGCAGTGCTCAAGCAGAATGGAAAAGTCACATGACCAAGATAATGAAAGAAGAGATGTATTAGAATATTTCTGTGGGAGGGCCCATGCAGGAAAGTCGTATCATCACGTTGTTGAACCCAGAGATATGTTGAAATAAATTATTCCAGCCAGGTGTGGTGGCACCTGCCTGTAATCCCAACACTGTGGGAGGCTAAGATGTTCGAATCATCTGAGGTCAGGAGTTCGAGAACAGCCTGACCAACATGGAGAAATACCATCTCTATCAGAAATACAAAATTAGGTGGGAGTGGTGGCACATACCTGTAATTCTAGCTACTCGGGAGGCTGAGGCAAGAGAACTGCTTGAACCCAAGAGGTGAAGGTTGTGGTGAGCTGAGATGGTGCCACTGCACTCCAGCCTAGGCAACAAGAGCAAAACTCCATCTCAAAACAATTAATTAAGTAAAAGAAGTACATGATGCATGCAGGTCTCAGGCAGGAGAGGAGGGTAACACCATGTAGGTGATGGATGCACCTAAACGCACATCACAATTTCTCCTTAAGCACACCCCAAGCAGTAGCAGAGAGTCATATCACCTAGGTTCTTGGTCCAGCAGTATTTCACAATACCCCTGAAGGGAGGGTCTAGGCAAACAAGTCACATTACCTAAGTGAGAAGTCTAGAGATATGTCACAATGTCCCTTGTGGGTACGGCTCATAAACAAGAGGAGAGACACAGCCTAGGTGCTGGGCTCAGCTTTATGTTCCAATCACCCCGGTGGAAAGAAGCCAAGAATGAGGAAGAGTCACATCACATAGGAGCTACATCACATGGCATATCACAATTCCCACTGTGGACAAACCCCAGAAGAAAAGAGTCACATCATCCAGGTGGGAGGCCCAAACATATATCACAGTGACTCCTGTGTGCAGGGACCAGGCAGAATAATTACATCACTGTTGTGCTTGCCCCAGCAATAAGTCACTCTCTATTCTGTGGGCATGGCCCAGGCAGAAGAGGAAGGTCACATCACGTAGGTATAAAGGGCATTTACCTGAGCTTGGCCCATAGGAGAGATTGTAATGGGTCAAGAAATATGTCATAATGCTCCCTGTGGTCAGGATTCAGGCAGAGGACTCACATCATCTTAGTGTTAGGCCCAGCAGCATGTCTCAATGCCTTCTAAGGGCAGAGCCAAAACAAAAGAAGAAACATCACCTTAGTGTTAGGGACAGTCATACGTCATAATCTCTTTTCTAAGCAGAACCTTAAAAAAAGAAAAGTGTCACATCAGCTAGGTGCTGGACCCAATAGTATGTCCCAATACCCCCTGTGATTAGGGAACAGGCAGGAAAAGTTAGTCATATTTCCAGGGTGATTGGTGAAGACATATATTACAATCCCCTCTGTAGACAGGTCCAGGATGAAGCATTACATCACCTGGGTGTTGGACTCAGCAATGTTACAATGGCCTATGTGTTTAGGGCAAAAGCAAAAGATTCACATAACATAGACCAAGCAATATGTCACAATACACCTGTGGGTAGCACCAAAGCAGAAGAGGAGACTCAAATCACCTGGGTGCAACTCCTCGCGATATGTCACAATGACGCCTGTGGGCTGTATCAAGGCAGAACAGAACCACATTACCAAGGGTCTGGATCCAGTGATACAGCACTGTGAACTGGGCCCAGGAAAAAGAGATAAATAACTCAGATGTCACAATACACTTGTAGAAAGGTCTTGTGATGACATTAACAGTTACACACATGTCCTGAGTCAAGGGATGAGAATCAACACCTCGTGTATGTTGGGTCTAAGTACAGGAGTCACAATCTCAATGGTGAACTGGATTTGTGCATGAGAACCTCCATTTCCTTTGCAAATTATGTGCCTTAAGCTGGGCATGGTCGCTCACACCTGTAATCCCAGCACCTTGGGAGACCGAGGTGGGCAGATCATTTGAGGTCAGGAGTCCCAGACCAGCCTGACCAACATGGTGAAACCCCATCTCTTCTAAAAATACAAAATATTAGCCTGTGTGGTGGTGGGCATCCCAGCTACTCGGGAGGCTGAGGCAGGAGAATCACTTGAACCCAGGAAGCAGAAGTTGCAGTGAGCCGAGATCACGCCACTGCACTCTAGCCTGGGTAAGGAGAAACTCCATCTCAAAATAAAAACGAATGAATTATGCTCCTTAGTGAGATTACAGTAACAAAGATGTGTTAAATTTTGGTTACAGGGTCACTAACTCGAGGCCAGGCATGGTGGTCATGACTGTAGTCCCAACACTTTGGGAGACCGAGGTGGGCAGATCACGACGTCAGGAGTTCGAGACCAGTCTGGCCAACATGGTGAAACCCTGTCTCTAGTAAAAATAGAATAATTAGCCAGGCATGGTGGCATGCACCTGTAGTCTCAGCTACTCTGAAGGCTGAGGTGAGAGAATTGCTTGGACCTGGTAGGTGGAGGTTGCAGTGAGCCGAGATCATGCCACTGCACTCCAGCCTGGATGACAGAGCGAGACTCCGTCTCAAAGAAAAAAAAAAGTCACTAACCCAACTGTGGACAAAATCCACAAATGAGAGTCAATTTTCCAACATTCAACTACCTCCAAAAGTGAGGTTCAGAACCTCAAAGGTAGGCTGTATTTAAGTGGATGACAATCTTTGCGATTGACTGGGTGTGAATATAAGTTTCACAATCTCACCTGTGTGCTTGGCCCTGTAAGGGCACTCTCTTGAGGACTGTATATGGTGTGCATGAGAGTTGCAACCTGCTCTGAGAACGTTATGCTGCTCTGTACCCATGATCTAATGTGGTCAACATCTCTCCAATTGGCTGGGTCCAGAGAAGAGCATCCTCATCCACCTCTGAGCTGGACTTAGAAATGAATCACCATCTCAACTGTGGCCACATGTTCACAAATGATGTTCAGTTTTAACTTTGGCCTGCATCTGTGCATGAGAATTATGACCTCATCAGTGGGCTTTTCCACATGTGACTGCTTTATACAATACATGAGAGAGTGGTAATTCTCTATAACCTTCAAACAGAGAGGAGACCTGCGATCTTACTCCTTTTTGTAAGCCTAGCTGTGGGAGACAGTATCTTTTCTATTGACTGGTACGAGGTATTAGTTATCATCAAACCTGTGACCTGGGCCGAGATATATGTTACCAATGAACTTTTTGGCAGAAATCACCCAGGAGAGTGATATCACCTGGATGCTGGGCCACTGATATGTAATTTTTCTTTTCCCTGAGGACTGTGACAAGGCAGGCGAGTCACATCATCTGGGTTCTCAACCAGTGATGTGTTACAATTTTCTCCTGAAAGTTATGCGCATGCAGGAGAGACACATCACTTGGTGGTTGGGGACCGAAGTATGTCACAATCTTTCCTGTGGGCAGGGTGCAGATAGAAAAGGCATCACATCTTTTATGTAATGGATGCAGATATATATCACAAGAAACCCTGTGGACAGGACTGAGGCCGAAGTCTCCCATTCTTCTAGGTGTTCGGCCATGTGAAATGTCACAATACCCAAAATACATGGTTGCTAAACAGAAGAGTCGCATCACCTAAGTTCTGGTTTCAGTGATACGTCACAATCTTTCCTTTTGACAGGGTTCAGGGAGGAGAGGAGTCATATCACTTAGGTGATTAACAAAAATAAATGTCCTAATAACCCCATGCTCATGATCCATGTGAGAGAGCTGAATCACCCATGTGTTAACCCCAGCAACATATCAAAATATACAATTTATGCAGTGTCCAGGCAGGAGAAGACAGTATCTTCACCTAGGTGTTAGGCCCAGTGATACATCACAATACCTTCTGTGACAGAGTCCAAACAGTGGGGAAGAGTCACATTACCTAGGTGCTGAGTCAAAAAATGTGTCACAAAAATCACCGAGCAGAAAGCCCAGGCAGGAGAGTCAGCCAAATTACTTACATTAGGGGCTCAGAGATATGTTGCAATGACCTCTGTGGGTAGGACTCAGGAAAAACAGGAGAGTCACATAACCTAGGGGCTGAGTAAAGCTACGTGACACAGTTGCCCAAATTGATAGGCCCAGGCAAAAGAAGAGAGTCTTACCACATAAGTGCTGGGCCAAGTGATGTATCACAATCCTCATTATGGACAGTTCCCAGGAAGAAGAGTCACATCGTCTAGGTGATGGGCCTAGAGATGTCACAATAAGCCGCGTGGGCTGGGTTCATGCAGAAGAATCTAATCACTTGTGTGTCAAGCCTAGTGATAAGTCACTCTCTTTTTTGTGGGCATGGACCAGGCAGGAGAGGAAAGTCATAACATCTAGTTGCTGGGCCCAGAGATAGGTCACAATCTCTACTACTGGCAAAGCCCAGGTAAAAAAGGAGGGTCACCAGGCACAGTGGCTCACACCTGTAATCCCACTACTTTGGGGGGCAGAAGTGGGCAGATCACCTGAGGTCAGGAATTCGAGACCAGCCTGACCAACATGGAGAAACCCTGTCTCTACTAAAAATACAAAAAATTAGCCAGGTGTGGTGGTGCATGCCTGTAATCCCAACTATTTGGGAGGCTGAGGCAGGAGAATCACTTGAAACTGGGAAGCAGAGGTTGCAATGAGCCGAGATTGTGCCATTGCATTCCAGCCTGGGAAACAAGAGCGAAACTGTGTTAAAAAAAAAAAAAAAACCCCACAAAGGAGAGTCACATCATATAGTTCATTGGCCAAGAGATCTATCACAATTCCCCCAGTAGGCAGGGTTTAGGCAAGAGACAAATTACATTGGTAGGGCTGGGCGCGGTGGCTCACGTCTGTAATCCCAGCACTTTGGGAGTCCGAGATGGGCGGATCACGAGGTCAGGAGATCGAGACCATCCTGGCTAACACGGTGAAACCCCGTCTCTACTAAAAATACAAAAAAATTAGCCAGGCGTAGTGGCGGGCGCCTGTAGTCCCAGCTACTCGGGAGGCTGAGGCAGGAGAATGGCGTGAACCCAGGAGGCGGAGCTTGCAGTGAGCTGAGATCGCGCCACCGCACTCCAGCCTGGGCGACTGAGCAAGACTCCGTCTCAAAAAAAAAAAAAAAAAAAAAACCCATTGGTTCTGGACACTGCAATATGTCACAATGTCTTTTAAGGGCAGGGCCAGGCAAAATAACTTTGCTGATGGGCCTAGTGATATGTCAGTTTTTTTGCAGGTAGAATATAGGAAGAAGAGACAAGTTACATCAGCTCCGTGCTGAAACCAGCAATATGTATCATTATCCCCCAGTGAACAAGGACCAGACAGGTGAAAAGATTCACATCACCTGGGTGATTGGCACAAAGATATGTCACAATATCCCTGGAAGGCAGTGGCCTGGCAGGAGAGTTACATCACCCTGGTATTGAAACCAGCTATACTTCGCAATAGCCTAAGTAGACAGGGCACAGGTGGCAGAGTTCCATCACCTGGGTACTGAGCCCAAGGATATGTCACAAGGTTCCTGTGGGCAAGGCTCAGGCAGGAGAGAAACATCTTCTAATTGCTGGGTCCAGTGATGTCGCAATCTTCTCTGTGGGAAGAATGCAGGCAGAAGATGAGAGTCACATCTTTCTAGGTAATAAAACCAGAAGACAGGCCACAAAGCGTCCTGTGGGCAGGACCCAGGCAGGAGCCTCTCATCCCCTAGCTGTAAGGCCAAGAGATTTGTCACAATACTCATAATATTCTATGCCCTGGCAATAAAGGTGAGTTATATCACCTAAGTGCTAAGTCCAGGGATATGTCACAATTCCTCTTTCATCAAGGCCCAGGCATAAGTGGAGAGTCACACCACCTGGGTGATGAATGAAAAGATACATCATCATACCCCTGTAGGCAAAGTCCATGCAGGAGAGTTACATCACCTCGGTTTTGGCCCCAACGATGTGTCAAAATACATAATGTATGCAGGCTTTAGGCAGGAGAAAAGAGTAACATCACCTAGGATCCTGGTCAAGCAATATATCAAACTCTCTTTTTGGGTATATTTCAGGCAGTAGAGGAGAGTCACGTCACCTGGGTTCCCAGTCCAGCAATATGTCACAATGCCCCTTGTGAAAATAACTGAGGATAAGAGGAGAGTAACATAACCTAGGGGCTAGGCCAAGCTATGTGTCACAATCACACCTGTGAACAGGGCCTAGGTATGAGAGGAGAGTCACATCAAGTAAGTACTGGGCCATGCAATATATCACAATCCCCATATGGACAGGTCCCAGGAAGATAACACCTAGGTGCTGGGCCCAGAAACTTGTGACAATGTCTCTTATAGGCAAACACAGGGTAGGAGATGGGAGGGGATAACATCAAACATCTGATGAGCCAAGTGATATGTTACAATGCCCCTGTGGGCAGGGTCCAGGCTGGACACACTTATCACCTTGGTGTTGGGCCCATGAATATGTTACAGTGCTTTCTGAGGGCAGGCACAAGGCAAAAGAATAATATCATTATGCTGCTGGGTCCAGCGTTGTTACTATCTCTGCAGCAGGTGGAACCTAAAAAGAAGAGTCACACCAGCTAGGTATGGGGCCTAGAGATATGTCACAGGATGTTTTGTGAGAAGGAACTAGGCAGTAAAAGGGAGTCACATCACCTAGGTGATGAGCAGAGATATGTGACTCTTGCAGGCAGAACCCAAACAAGAGAGTTACATTGCCTGGGTTTTAGACCCAGCAATATGTCAGAATGACCCATGTGGGCAAAGCAGAGGCAGAAGAGTAACATAACCTAGGGGGCAGGGCAGCAATATTTCACAATGTTGACTGTGGACAACACCAAAGCAGGAAAGAAAACTCCCATCTCCTGGGTGCAAGGCACAGTGATATGTTCAAATGCCCCATGTGGAAAGCACAGAGGCAAGACAATGGAGTCACATCACCTAGTTTCTGGTCCAGCGACATGTCACGATTCCATCTGTGGGTTAAATACAGACAGGAAAGTAAAGTCACTCAGGTTCTACACAGAGGCATGTGTCACAGTCACACGTGCAGGAAGGTCCAAGAAGAGATTAACAATCCTGTACATATCCCAATTCTGTGTGTAAAACCAAGGCATGAGAGGGGACTCACATTACCTCGGTGCAAGGCTCTGAGATACGTTACAATGTCTTTTTCGAGGAGCACCAAGGCAGGAGAACAGAGTTACATCACCCAGGTGCTGGGTCCAGCAGGGTGGCACAATCCTATTTCTAGGCTGGGCCAATTCTGAAGAATCACATTACTCAGATGCTAGGCAAAAGTGTGTGTCAAAATCACACCTGCAGGAAAGACCAGGGATGACATTAACAATCCTGTATATATCCCAATTCTTGGTACGAAAGTCAACACCTCCTGTATGTTGGATCTAAGAACACAAGTCACAATTTTTAGAATGAATTGAATCACTGAATGAGAGACTCAATCCCTCTTACTGGCTGTGTCCCCTTAGTGGAATCAGACAAACAGGTGTGTTCAATCTTGGTCCGAAAGTCACCAACTTGCCTTTGGACTGGATTCACTTATGAGAGTAAATTTTCCAACTTGCGACTGTCTCTGCATATGAGATTCAGAACCTCCAGTGGACTGTGTTCATGTGAAAAGATGAAAATCTTTACTGTCGGCTGGGTGTGCATGAGTGTCAAAACCTCAACTGTATGCTGAGCCTAGTTAGAACACTCTCTGTACCACCTGAGAAATGTATAAGGTATGCATGAGAGTCACAATCTTTGGTAACTGGGAGACATTTGTGCTGCTATGGACCCATGATCGTACCTGTGGCTCTATGCCCAGATATGAGAGTTAACACCTCTGTAATGGCTGGGTCCAGATATGAGAGTTGTCACCTACCTATAAGCTAGGCTTACTAATGAGTCACCACCTCAGCTGTTGCCTGATGTTCACATATGACAGTCACAATTTCAACTCTGCACTGCATCGAACTGTAAGATTTAAGACCTCACCAGTAGGCTCTGTCCATGGATGAAGGTGACAGTCTTAAGAATTGGCAAAGTGTGCATACATAAAAACAATCTCATCTGTTTTCTGGACCCTGTTATGACACTCTTTGTACCACCGAGGGCTTTGTACAATATGTGAGAGTGTAATTCTCTCTGTCCTTCCTACAAAGGGGAGAGCCAGTATCTTACCCATTTTCCTAAGCCCACATGAGAGATATACAGTATGTCTCCTATTGGCTGATTTCGATATGAGAGTCAACATCGCACCTATGATCTGAACAAAGATATATGTCACAATCTCCCCTGTGAATAGAGAGTGAGCAGGAGAGTTACATCATCTGGGTAACAGGCCAGGGATATGTCACAATCTTCTCTGAGAGCAGGCACCAGGCAGAAGAGTTAAAACCTGGGTGCTCAGTCAGGGATATGCTAAATTTCCTCCTGAAACCAGGGCACAGACAGTAGAGTCACATCACCTGGGTGCTGAGACCAGTGATATGTCACAATGCTCCCTGTAAGCAAAGCTCAGGCAGAAGAAACATGTCGCCCGATTTCTGGGCCAAAAGGTACGTCACAATCTCTCATATGAGGGAAGCCTTGGCATAATAGGAGAGTCACATCAAATAGTTGATGCTCTTAAAGATACATCACAATGCTCTGTTGTCAGGGTCCATACAGAAGACTCATGTCACCTTGTTGCTGGGCCCAGCAATATGTCACAATGCCTTTTGAGGTCCAGGCCCAGGAAAACAGTAATGTCACACTGGCGTAGAGCTCCACAATATGTCTCAATCTCCCTTGCCAGCAGAACTTACGATGGAAGAAGAATCACACTCGTTTGGTACGGAGCCAAGTGATATGTCACAACTCCCTCTGTGAGCAGGGATCAGGCAGGAGAAGAGAGTCACATTCATCACATTCACATCACCTGGATGATGAGCGGAAATATGTCACAATGCTTCTTGTTGGTAGTAGAGTTATACCAGAGAGTCAGACCCAGCAATATGTCACAATTGCTTATGTGGTCAGGGGACAGGCAGGAGAGTCACATAATCTGGGTGTGGGGCCAGAGATATGTCACAATGCCTTCTGTGGCAGTACTGAGGCAAAGGAGGAGACTCTCATCACCTAAGTGCAAGGCCCAGCGATATGTCACAATGCCCCCTGTGAGAAACACCAATGCAGAAAAATAGAATCACATCCCTTCAGTTCTGGGTTCAGCAATATGTCACTATTCCATCTGTGGGCTGGTCTTAGGCAAGATCAGATCACTCAGGTGCTGGGCAGAGAAAAACGTTACAATTAAACCTGTGGGAAGGTGCAGGGATGAAATTAACAATTCCATACATGTTCTGGTTTTAGGAATAGAAAGTTAACCCTTCCTATATATTGTGTCTAAGAACAGGGGTTACAATTTCAACGATGGACTAAATTTGTACCTGACAGCCTATACTCCTCCTGTGGACTTTAATTAGTGAAGTCACAGCCTCATAGGTGTGCTGAATCTTGCTCTGAGTATCATCAACTCACCATATGGATCCACATATGAGAGTCAATTTTTCCACCTCTGACTTACTCTATGTGTGAGATTCAGAACTTCAAAAGCAGGCTGTGTGTATGTGAGAAAATGATGATGTATGCTGTTTGATGTGTGTTCACACAACAGTAAAAATCTCCAGGCTGGCTGCAGAGGCTCACGCCTGTAATCCCAGCACATTGGGAGATTGAGGCGGGCAGATCATGAGGTCAGGAGATCGAGACCTGGTCAACATGGTGAAACTCTGTCTCCACTAAAAATACAAAAATTAGCTGGGCATGGTGGTGTGTGCCTGTAATCCCAGCTTCTCAGGAGGCTGAGGCAGGAGAATCACTTGAACCCAGGAGGCGGAGGTTGCAGTGAGCTGAGATCGCGCCACTGCACTCCAGCCTGGGTGACAGAGTGAGACTCTGTCTTAAAAAAAAAAAAAAAAAAAAAAAAAAAAATATATATATATATATATATATCTCTCTCAAATTAGCCAGGCGTGGTGGTGGGCACCTATAGTCCCAGCTACTGGAGAGGCTGAGGCAGGAGAATGGCGTGAACTCGGGAGGCAGAGCTTGCAGTGAGCCGAGTGAGTCGAGTGCCACTGCACTCCAGCCTGGGCGACAGAGCGATACTCCGTTCAGGATTTAAAAATAAAAATAAAAATAAAAATCCCTTGTGTGCTGGGTCTTGTTAGCACACTTTTTTTTTTTTTTTTTTGAGACAGAGTCTCAGACTGTCACCTGGGCTGGGGTGCAGTAGCACGATCTCAACTCAATGCAACCTGGCTAGTACACTCTCTGTACGACTCAAAGGCTTTATCTAGTATAAATGAGAGTCACAATTTACTCTAAAATAATGTTTTTAAGCACCCATGACCATATCTGTGGCCCAAAGCCCAGGTATTGGGGTAAACATCTCTCCAGTTGGTTGGGTTTGGATAGTAGACTCCTCATCTGCTATGTTCTGAGTTTAGAAATGTGTCACCATCGCAACTGTGGCTGGAGGCTCATATATGACAGTCACAATTCCAACTCTGGACAGTGTTTGCATTTGAGATTCAAGACCTCAGCAATGGGCTCTTTCCATGTGTGAAAGTGATAATCCTAATGGTTGGTGAGGTGTGCATATAAGAAACAATCTCACTTTTGTGCTGTGCCCTGGGATAACACTCTTTGTAACACTCGAGGGCATTATATGATATGTGGGAGTGTGGCAATTCTTTATGGCCTTCATGAAAAGAGAAGAAGACCAAGGATGTGACTCATCTAAGGCAAGCTATGAGAGACGCTATTTCTTCTAATAGCTGACTTGAGGTATGAGAGTCATCATTGCACTTGTAAGCTGACTGTAGTATATGTCTCCATTTCACCTGTAGGTAGGGAGTAAGCAGGAGAGTCACATCACCTGGGATTTCAGCCAAGGATATCTCACACTCTTCCCTGAGGGAAGGAACCAAGCAGGAGTGTCACATCACCTAGGTGCTCAGTCAGGGATATGTTACAATTCTCTCCTGAAAGCACAGCACGGGCAACAGAGTCACATCACCTGGGTGCTGAGCTCAGCACTATGTCACAATGCTCCCTGGGGGCAAGACAGAGGCAGAAGAGCCACACCACCTGGTGTCTGGTTCCAGGGATATGTCACAATCTTTCCTGTGCAGGGCAGGGTGCAGGTAAGAAGTGTCACGTCTTTTATGTCACAGATGCAGATATATGTCACAAGGTCCCTGTGGGCAGAGCCCAGGCAGGAGCATGCAATCCCATAGGTGGTAGGCCTAGTAATATTTTACAATACTCAAAATATGTGAGGTGCAGGAAATATGGGTGAATCACATCACCTAGGTGCTGGGTCCAGGGATATGCCACAATCCTCCCTTCCGGCAGTACCCAGGCAGAAAAAGAGAATTACATCACCTAGGTGATGAATGAAAGGATATGCTATAACACCTCTGTGGGCAGGGCCTATACAGGAGATTTACATCACCAAGGTGTTAGAACCAGCCACATGTCAATACACAATGTACAAGAGAAACCAGGCAGAAGAGGAGAGTCACATCACCTAGGTTCTGGACCCAGAAATATATTACAATCCCTTCTTTGGAAAAGTCCAGGAAGTAGAGAAAAGTCACATCACTTGGACATTACTCACAGTGATATGTCCAATGTCCTCTGTGAAAAGCACTAAGGCAAGAGAATAAACTCACATCACCTAAATGCTGGGTCCAGCAATATGGCACAATCCCATCTGTACGCTGGGCCCAGGCAAGAGAGTCAAATCACTCAGGTGTTGGGCAGAATTGTATGTCACAATCACATCTGGATGAAGGTGAAGGCATGAGATTAACAATTTCACACATTTTTTAGTTCTAGGTATGAGACATAATACCCTCTGTATGTTGGGTATAAGTACATGAATGACAGTCTCAATGACGGTCTGGATTTTTATATGAGAACCTCAATCCCTCCTGCAAATTATGTCATTTATTGAAGTCAATGACTCACAGGTGTGCTGAATCTTGGTCCCAGAGACACTAACCTCTCTATGGACTGAATTAACATATGAGATTCAATTTTCCAACTTTTGGCTGCAGCTGGGTATGAGATTCAGAATCTCAACAGTGAGCTGTGTTCATGAGGAAGGTTGACAGTCTTTACTGTTGGCAGGTTATGCATATGAGTGTCACAACCTCCCCTGTGTGCTGAGTTCTGTTAGGACATTCTCTGAACCTCTTGACAACTTTACACAACATGTGACAGAGTGTTAATTCTTTATGACCTTCATACAAAGAGGAGGCCCAGGATATTACTCATTTTCCTGACCCTGGCTATGAGAGAAACTACATCTGCTACTGGTTGTCTAGAGGTATGAGAGTCATTATTGCATCTGTAAGTTTGGATAAGATGTGCATCACAATCCCACTAGTGAATAAGGATGGACCAGTAGACTCACATCACTGCATTTTGGGGCAGTGATATGTCACAATCTTCTCTGAGGGCAGGGACAAGGCAGAAGTACCACACCCACACGTGGGTGCTCGATTAGGGATATGTTACAATCTCCTCTTGAAAGCAGAATACAGTCAGCAGAGTCACATCACCTGGATGCTAGACTCACTGATATGTTACAATGATCTGTGGGCAAGGACCAGGCAGGAAAAACACATCACCTGATTGCTGAGTCCAGTGATTTGCCACAATCTTCCCAGTGATCAAGGTGCAGGCAGAAAAGGGGGGTTAAATCTCCTAGATAATGCATGCAAAGATATGTCACAAGGCCACTTATGTGCTGGGCTCAGGCAGAAGCCTACTGTTTCAAGGGTGTTGAACTCAATGATATGTCACCATACCAAAACTATGCCAGAAACAAGAAAATAAAAGGGTCACATCACCACATCACCTAGGTGATGGAAAGGAGATATGTCATAACACTTCTGTGGGCAATTCCCATGTCATAAAGTTGCTGAATCCAGGCATATGTCACAACACACAATGCATGCAGGGCTTAGGCAGAAGAGGAGAGTCATAACACATAGGTGGTGAGTCCAGCAACACATCACAATCGCCTGGGCAAAGCCCAAGCCATAGAGAACTATGAGTCACATCACCTATGAACTAGGCTCAACAATATGTCACACTACCGTTTATGGGGAGGGCCCATGCAAGAGTCACATCATCTAAATTATGGGCCCAAAAATATGTCAAAATGCTCTGAGTACGGCTCAGGAAAATGAAAGAATCACATGACCTAGGGTTTAGGCCCAAATATATGTAACAAACACCCCAGCTTGCAGAGCACATGCATGAGCAAAGAGTCACATCACCTAGGTGCTAGGCCCAGTGATATTTAACACTTTTTTCGCAGTTCCCAGGCAGAAGAGGAGTGTCACATCACCTAGGTGATTAATAGAAAGATATTTCATAATACCTCTGTGGGCGGGGCCCATGCAGGAGAGTTGCATTACCTAGGTGTGAGACCCAGTGATATGTCTCAGTACACAGTGTGTGCAGGTCCCAGGCTGGAGAGGAGAGTCACCTCATCTAGGTTCTTGACCCACTGATATGCCACAATTTCTTTTTGGGCAGAGACCAAAGAGTAGAGTCACATAACCTAGATGTTGGGCCCAGCAATATGTCACAATATCCCAAGAAGAGGGTCCACACAAAAGTGTCACATCAGCCGGGCATGGTGGTTCACGCCTGTAATCCCAGCACTTTGGGAGGTCAAGGCAGGTAGATCAGTTGAGGTCAGGAATTCGAGACCAGCCTGGCCAACATGGTGAAACCTCATCTCTACTAAAAATACAAAAAGTAGCCGACTGTGGTAGTGCACGCCTATAATCCCAACTACTCATGAGGCTGAGGCAGGTGAATCGCTTGAACCCAGGAGGCAGAGGTTGCAGTGAGCCAAGATTGTGCCACTGCACTCCAGACTGGGTGACAGAGCCCGACTCCATCTCGAAAAAAAGAGTCATATCACCTAATTAAGTGTCTCAGAGTTAAGACACAGTGCCCCTCATGGGTAGGGCTCAGGAAGAAGTGTGAAGTCACATATAACCTTTCAGCTGGGCCCAGCAAATGTGTCAAAATCACTCCAGCAGGCAGGGCCCAAGTCTAAGAAAAGAGTCATATCACATAGGTGCTTGGCCAAGCAATATGTCACAATCCCCACTATGGACGGGTCCCAGGGAGAAGAGTCACACAATCTCAGCGATGGACCCAGATATATGTTACAGTGACTTCTGGGAGTCAGCAGAAGAATCATATCACCTGTATGCTAAACTCAGCAATAAGTCACTCTCTCTTCTGTGGGCAAGGCCCAGGCCGAAGAGGAGAGTCAAATCACCTTGGTGCTGGGTCCAAATATATGTCACAATCTCTTTTTGGGCAACTTTCAGGTAAGAGAGAAGAGTCACATAAAATAGTTAAAGGGGGCCAAGCAAAATGGCTCACACCTGTAATCCCATCACTTTAAGAGGTTGAGGTGGGCGGATTGGCTGAGGTCAGGAGTTTGAGACCAGCCTGGCCAACACGGTGAAACCCGTCTCTACTAAAAATAGAAAAATTAGATGGGCCTGGTGGTGTGCACCTGTAATGCCAGCTACTAGGGAGGCTAAATAGGCAGGAGAATCACTTGAACTTGCGAGGTGAAGGTTGTAGTGAGCTGAGATTGTGCCGCTACACCCCAGCTTGGGCAAAAGAGCAAGACTCTTTCTTCAGGGGGAAAAAAAAAAAAAAAAGCTTAAATATCTGTCCTTTTCAGACAATAAACATGTCATTTAAATATTTCCATGAGAGATAATTTAATAAACAACCATATGTGAACATTTCCAGAAGGTGTCAAGTTCCATGTCATAAAATTTTGCATTAAACTTGGACATCTAGACAACGGAATACAGAACAGAGATATTCACCATTACAAATTATAGACCCTGCAAAAAAAGAGGAGCTGATGGTTTGAGAAATATACACAATGCACCAATTAATCTATCATATTTGCTTGTGGAAATGTATTCACTTTCTATAGCCATAATGGAAAAAAGATTTTTCCTACTTCTCTTCTCTGGTAGCATTCCCAAAGCAAACCCTTGGGGTTCTATTTAAAGTCACACAACCAGAAAAAAAACCATAAATTTAACAAATAAAATATATCACTAGATTTTTCTGAAATATACCTTTCATAGTCTTTGACTTCTTAAACATCTTTTAAGCTCTTCTGATGAAATGTAATTTACAGTTATTAAAAAACTGAAATTGGGCTGGGCATGGTGGCTCGCACTTGTAATCCCAGCACTTTGGGAGGCTGAGGTGGGCGGATCATGGGGTCAGGAGTTCCAGACCAGCCTGGCCAACACAGTGAAACCCCGTCTCTACTAAAAATACAAAAATTAGCTGGGCGTGGTGGTAGGTGCCTGCAATCCCAGCTACTCGGGAGGCTGAGGCAGGAGAATCACTTGAACCCAGGAGGCAGAGGTTGTGGTGAGCCGAGATCGTGCCACTGCATTCCAGCCTGGGTGACAGAGCTAGACTCCGTCTCAAAAAAAAAAAAAAAAAAAAATTGAAATAAGTGAAAAAATCTTTCAAGGTGACAAACTCAGGAAGTGGCAGAGCTGACTGGGACACAAATATGTCCAACTCCACTGTCAAGTCAGACCATAATATCACTCAAAATATTCTTTCATCCCCATCCTGCCCATTAAATTACTCAGTGACCACCTTCCCAGGAGACACTGTACTGTACCCCACTGTAAGTCTCAGGTACATTTTGCTTGCAGGTTCTTGCATTGGGATCTTCTTGTCCTTTGGAAAAAAATTTATTTCAATAATCTAGAGAAGAAAAATCATTTCTGCCTTTTCTCATCAATATGAACATCTGCTTGTCTCATCACCAATGTGTCTACTAAAAATAAAAATCAGGTTGAGAGGCTAGGCATGGTGGCTCACACCTGTAATCCCTGCACTTTGGGAGGCCAAGGCGAATGGACCACCTGAAGTCATGAGTTAGAGACCAGCCTGGCAAACATAATGAAACCCCGTATGCACTAAAAATACAAAAAATTAGGCCAGGTGCCATGGCTCACACCTGTAATCCCAAAACTTTGGGAGGCTGAGGCGGGTGGATAACCTGAGGTCAGGAGTTCGAGACCAGTCTGGGCAACATAGCAAAACCCCGTCTGTACTAAAAATACAAAAATTAGCTGGGCATGGTGGCACACGCCTGTAGTCCCAGCTACTCAGGAGGCTGAGGCAGGAGAATGGTTTGAACCCGGGAGGTGGAGGTTGTAGTGAGCCGAGATTGCACCACTGCACTCTAGCCTGGGCAAGACAGTGAGAATCCATCACAAAAAAAAAAAAAAAAAAAAAGGAAACGAAATATCCGCACCAGCAACATTAACACAAAAAGTTCCATTAAACAATGACAGCCACTCAAATGTCACCTCTTCTATAAAGCCCTCCTTGATATTTCCACTGCTATGTTAGTGGCAGAATTGATCACTATTATCTTTCAGCTCAATACCTTATGTCTTTTCATGTACAAGTATTATTCTAGAGAATAAATTGTTTACACACCTATCCATGCTAATGAGCTATAAACTCCTACATGGCAGGTATGTTGAACCCTGTTCATCTGTGTAATCCAAATTTCTGATACATAATGGGTGTCACATACACATAAAATCAAAACGCTATCAGGGAATTATTGGAAAAGCTAACAAATTTTTTTTTAACTTTTAAGTTCAAGGGTACATTTACAAATTTTTTGCATAGGTAAATATGTGTCATGGGGGTTTGTTGTGCAGATTATTTCATAACCCAAGTGTTAAGCCTACTACCCATTATTTTTCCTGATCCTCTCCCGCCTCTAATAGGTCCCAGTATGTGTTGTTCCCCTCTACAGGTCTATGTGTTCCCATGATTTAACTCTCACTTACAATGAGAACATGTGGTATTTAGTTTTCTATTCCTGTGTTAGTTTGCTAAGAATAATGGCTTACGGCTTCATCCATGTTACTGCAAAGGACATAATCTCATTTTTTTTTATGGGTGCATAGTACTCCATGTTTTATATGTACATTTTCTTTATCCAGTCTATCACTGATAGGCATTTAGGTTGATTCCATGTCTTTGCTATTGTGAATTGTGCTGCAATGCGCACACGCATGCATGTGTCTTTACGATAGAATAATTCATATTGCTTTGGGTACATACTCAATAATGGATTACTGGGTCAAATGGTATTTCTGTCTTTAGGTCTTCAGGCAGTTCCCATCATGTCTTCCACAATGGTTGAACTAATTTACACTCCCACCAACAGTGTATAAGCATTCTTCTGTGAAAAAATAATTTTAATTTTCTAAGAGGTTAGTTTTTTAGACAAATACTATACAAGGAAATTTTCCACAGGCCTAGGCCATCCAGCTGCTCTTCTGAGAGGCTACACTCTTACTCCTCAGGCTGTCCTCTAAGAGACAACTCGGGATGATATTCATTAGACATTCCAAGATACATGGCCACTGTGGGTATCTTGGGTTCTCCCAGACAGTTCTGAAACTCATGACCAAGAAAAGACTGGAGGGCTGCTGTAAAGGGCCCTGTAATTTCTCCAAAGCAAAACTTCAACCCAAAGACGTACTAGTAAGGTGTGTGTGCCTAGGGAAGATAAAAGGAGAGGCGCAGACTTTTTTTTTTCTCATTTTTACAGTGGAGTTCCAGAAGATTATTTTTCTACTTTTTTTAATCACGTAAAATGTTTACAGACTTGGAAGGCTGAGGCGGATGAATCACCTGAGGTGAAGAGTTCAAGACCAGCCTGTCCAAAAAGACAAAACCCAATCTCTACTAAAATTATAAAAATTAGCAGGGCACGGTGGTGGGAGCCTGTAATCCCAGCTATTTGGGAGGCTGAGGCAGGAGAATCGCTTGAACCTGGGAGGCGGAGGCTGCAGTGAGCTGAGATCATGCCATTGCACTCCAGCCTGGGCAACAAGAATGAAACTCCGTCTCCAAAAAAAAAAGTGTTTACAAACAGAAAACAAATCTTTAAAAACCTGCCATCCACTGCTGTGTAAAAACATGATTAACAAAACACTGGGTTTGAAACGTACAATAAAGGACAAATAGTGGATAGTGTTGTAAATTGGAGACAGGAAGTTGTTTGTCCTCATTTCCTACATTTGAGAATGTAGAAAAGAAAGTAGAAATTTATAATTTTACTGCAAGCCTTAGTTAAGCTAGGGGAAGAGGGTAGTGGATTAGAAGTCCTGCTTGCCTTACATTAGGAAGTCACAGAGGAAAACCAGTCCTCATGTGGAGCGTTAAAATAATTAAAAAGCAGGAAATTAGGCTGAAGTGGCTCTGCCGGGCGCGGTGGCTCACGCCTGTAATCCCAGCTCTAGGGAAGCAGAGGCGGGAGGATAGCTTGAGCCCAGGAGTTCGAGACCTGCCTGGGTAATATAGCGAGACCCCGTTCTTCACAAAAAGAAAAAAAAAAGACTGAAGTGGCTCTAGTGCCCTTTGTTCATAAGTAAAAAATATAAAACCTAACTCGAGTTTATTTCTTATAAATTACTATTTTAGGCGGAAACAAAATTCAGGCTTAATCGATCATAAACTTGCAATTAACTTCTGATTACATAACCAGGAAATTTCCACCTGAATCATACAAATAAGGTGACTACATAACTGTAAGCAATTCTTGAATTTGATTTGCCTTCTCACATGCCCTTTATAAAACTCTTTCCTTTATGCCGCTCAGGTGGGCCACATATTATGGCTGGGTGCTTTCCATTTCACCAATCACTGCTCAAATAAACTCGTTAACGTTTTAACATTGACTCCCTTTAATTTTTAAGAGAAGGGGCTGGGCGCAGAGCCTCATGCTCCCAATCTTAGTACTTTGGAAAGCCAAAGCTGGCGGATCACTTGAGGCCAGGAGTTCCAGACCATTTTCTGCCATGGCGAAACCACTTATCTACTAAAAATACAAAAATTAGCCAGGAGTGATGGCGCAGTTCCCTAATCCCAGCTTCTCTGGGGCCTGAGGCACGAGAATTGCTTGAGCCTGAGAGGCGGAGGTTGCCGTGATCTCGCACTGCACTTCAGCCTGGGCGGCAGAGCAAGACTCCGTCTCAAACAAACAAAATGTTTCACAAAAGAGACTGGGAGCCCTCACCGGCCGCAGTTCTTCCCACGCAAACACCGGGTCGGGATTCTGCCCTGATGACCCGCCTGGCATCCCTGAACAATCTGGGAAATAATCGGGGCTGCCTGAAGAGCTCCTAAGGGAGGTCCAGACATGGTGCCGCAGGGACCGGGCGGGACGCTGGGGTCCGGGTATGGGCCCAGCCGCCATCTTGCGGCCAGAGGGGCCTGAGGCGGAGCTGCGCCAGAGGAGACTCTGGTCTGCGACCCGGGAGCGGACTGTGGAGAGGCCGGTCCTGCTGGTTTCACAGCCTGGTCTCCCCTCTCGGGTTGCCCAACCCCGCACACTCACCCTTTCCCAGGTTCCAGGATGTCCTGGCATATTAGCTGTGCGTCTCCCTGCAGATTACAGGTCAACAGAGGCTGTGACAGAGTCACCAGAGGCTCCCGCGGTGTAAGATGCGGAACAGTAGAGACAGAACCCAAACTCCGGAGAGAGCAAAAAGCAAAGTCCCCGCCGAACGTCGGCAGCCACGCCCTCCCCTCCGGCGGCGCCCCTGATTAGGCGGTTCCCGCGCCAGCGCCACTGATTGGATAAAGCAACAGCACTGGTACCACCACTCGCCCCACTCGGCATTAGTGCATTTTACCGACGGGAAAACATGCTAAAGGTAGGTAAGATAACATGCACAGGGAATTACAGTTAATTAAGAAGTAAGCTGAGACATGAATGCACTTACTCTTTTCCTTACCAGGGTCTTGTATAATGCATCTTATTTGCTTCTTAAGGGTAAGAAAAGAACATTTGGATTTTTCTTTTTCTTTTTTTTTTTTTTTTTTTGAGACCGAGTTTCGCTCTCATTGCCTAGGCTCAAGTGCAGTGGTGCGATCTTGGCTCACTGCAACCTCCTCCTCCCAGGTTCAAATGATTTTCTTGCCTCAGCCTCACGAGTAGCTGGGTTTACAGGCGCACGCCACCACACCCGGGTACTTTTTGTATTTTTAGTAGAGATGTGGTTTCACCATGTTGGCCAGGCTGCTCTCGAACTCTGGATCCCAGGTGTTCCGCCCGCCTCCACCTCCCAAAGTGCTGGGATTACAGGCGTGAGCCACCGTGCCCTGCCCATTTGGAAATTTTTAAACTACTTTTTAATGATTTTCATAATGCAGGAAAGAACCTCATCCCATCCCTGAGCCCCTCTCTCACCATGCTGTACTGTGCTGCTGACCACATTGTGGGATGGCCATTAGAAATGAGGCGGGGGTGGGGGGCAGCCCAGGCTGAGAATGGTGTAGAAAGAATTATGTTACCGGGCGGGGCACGGTGGCTCACGCCTGTAATCTCAACACTTTGGGAGGCTGAGGCGGGAGGCTCACGAGGTCAGGAGTTCCAAACCAGCCTGACCAACATGGTGAAACCCCGTTTCTACTAAAAAATACAAAAATTAACCGGGCGTGGTGGCGTGCGCCGGAAACCCAGCTAGCTACTCTGGAGGTTGAGGCAGGAGAACTGCTTGTATCCGGGAGGCGGAGGTTGCAGTGAGCAAAAAAAAAAAAAAAAAA
>NW_012110463.1:470364-480642 GCF_000951045.1 Mandrillus leucophaeus | reverse complement strand
AAAAAAAAAAAAAAGAAAAAAGAAAAGGAAAGAAAGAATTGTGTTACCCAAATTTGTTCATCTTAGAAAGGCTCCTCACTTTGGGAGGCTGAGACGGGCGGATCACGAGGTCAGGAGATCGAGACCATCATGGCTAACACGGTGAAACCCCATCTCTACTAAAAATACAAAAAATTAGCCAGGCGTGGTGGCGGGCGCCTGTTGTCCCAGCTACTTGGGAGGCTGAGGCAGGAGAATGGCATGAACCTAGGAGGCAGAGCTTGCAGTGAGCCGAGACCGCGCCACTGCACTCCAGCCTGGGCAACAGAGCAAGACTCCCTCTCAAAAAAAAAAAAAAAAAGAAAGAAAAAAAGGCTCCTCAGTCATTCCGTGTGAAGTGGCTATTCCAGGGTAATTGTGCCCTGACTACACTGCATTTCAGTTTGGCTTCTCTTTTTTAAAATCACTGGATTACTCTCATGAACGGGGGTATTTAATTTTCTAATTGAAAATGACCAGCTATTCTTTGTGAGTGTCCTGATTTGATTTGCTAGTTTAGACTCTGGAGGTAGGGGTGAGGAAATATTGGGTCACATCAGAATACCTTATCTCACTTAGAGGATATATAGGAATTTCTTAATAATATCTAACAGTTTTCTCAATACCCATAATATTTAACAGTGATAGCTTACAGGGCAGGAAGGGGACACAGAGGACACAACCTTAGAATTTTAATTTGGTCATAAGTTTTTGTTTTGTTTTGTTTTGTTTTTGGAGACAAGGTCTCACTCTGGTGCTCAGGCTGGAATGCAGTGGCACAACTATAGCTCATAATTTGGTTGTAACAGTTCTTTAAAAAATATTGTTGGCAGGGTTTGATGGCTAACACCTGTAATCGAAACACTTTGGAAAGCCATGGTGGAATGATTGCTTAAGCCCAGGGGTTCAAGACCAGTCTGGGCAATATAGTGAGACTCAGTCTCTACAAAAATTTTAAAAATTGACCTTGTTTGGTGTTGCATGCCTATAGTCCCAGCTACTCAACAGTCTGAGGTAGAAGGATCACTGGAGGTTGAGGCTGCAGTGACCCTTCATTCAGCCACTACACTCCAGTCTGGGTGACAGAGTGAGACCTCTATGTGTACACACACACACACAAAATCGCACACACATATATATACACATATATACACACACAAACATACACATATATATTCCCTATATATATGTATATATACACCTTATATATATAATCAAAATAATATATATGTTTGCCAGGCATGGTGGCTCACACCTGTAATCCCAGCATTTTGGGAGGCCAAGGTGGGCAGATCCCATGAGGTCAGGAGTTCGAGACCAGCCTGCCCAACATGGTGAAACCCCTACTCTACTAAACCTACAACAATTAGCCCAGCGTGGTGGCCCACGTCTGTAATCCCAACTCTTCGGAGACTGAGGCAGGAGGATTGCTTGGACCTGGGAGGCGGAGGTTGCAGTGAGCCAAGATTGCACCATGGCACTCCAGCCTGGGTAACACAGCTCAACTCTGTCTTAAAAATAAATAAATAAATAAAGTATGTGGAAAGAAATTTAAGCACAGAAGAAGAGTGAAAGACTATGGTGGGGAATGTGATAAAAGGTGAGTGCAGCTCTACAGCTCAGTGAGACTTGGTTTCCATCTTAAGGAACTGCCCTCCCATACTGAAACCACAACCCAGCACATGCCATTTCTCACACTATTTATACTTTGCACAAAGGCAGCAGAAGGAGGTCAGCAATATCGTTCATGACATGGAAGTCTATTCCCCACTGAGACATTTTAAAAATGTTATTGTCTTAAGCCCTTTTCTTTCTAATAAAGCCTATACAAATACACACAAGCCCGAAGCTACTCAAAATAAAAAATCAGGTTTTTGAAATCCCATAAATAAGCAAACACAAAAACAGCCACTTTGACCAAGGAGAGAGGGGTTTAGGAGGCTGCTCGCTTCACCTCCTGGCCCCATGTGGAGGAGGGGATGGAGTCTAGGGAGACCCTGGGAAGTCACTTGTTCTGACTGGGCTTTCCCCCACCTCCACACTTTGTTAACCATTTCCTGGGAAGAGCTTAGGAACCTCCTGTGCTCTAGTGAGTCAGGGCCTCCCCTCACAGAGTATTGGCAAGGAGAAATTCTGAGACTCTGTGACTGAGAAGCTAACACAGTGTTTGATAAGCACCTGTGGGAACTGTCATCCTCTGTAACTATCATGTGGCCTTGGAGGGTTCAGATGGCCTGGCCTGGGGCTTGGTGGAGCTGTTTGAGGGTCAGCTGCTTTAGGCTCCCTCTTTCTCCTCAATCAAAGTGGCTGCTTTTGTGTCTGTTTATGGTTTTAAAAACCTGATATATAGCCAGGCGCGGTGGTTCACACCTGTAACCCCAGCACTTTGGGAAGCTGAGGGGTGTGGATCACGAGGTCAGGAGTTCAAGACCAGCCTGAACATAGTGAAACCCCGTCTCTACTAAAAATACAAAAATTAGCCAGGCATGGCGGCACGCACCTGTAGGGACTATGGCTGCCAGAAACCAGGACGGTCATAAAAGCTGAAATTTTAAAATAATCGTTATTATATATGTATTTATTTTTGAATAGCTATCTAGTCTATTATTTGAAATGCATGTGACCTTACACAGAAGGTTAAAGGCAAATGCCCTTTTGGGTGGGCCCAGCTCAGCTCTGGGAGGGAGCCCTGTCTGAAAAGGCTGCAACTTAGGCTGTTAGTCTTCATTCAGCCGAGCATCTGATCACATCTTCTGTCATTCAGGACCTGAGGGGGTGGGGTTTTACTTATTATCTAATCAGGGACGCTGGGCTGGGAACTGTCCAATCAGGAATGCAGGTAGAGCGGACAGGGCGGCTTCCGGGTTTGGCGGGGCCTTTGTCTCTCTCTGCAGCCGGAGCTCCAGGTTTTGCTTTCACTGCTCTGTGTCCCCTGTTTCTAGAGGCCGAGTCTCTGTGGCTCCGTGACGTGCAGGTATTGGAGATCCATATCTAAGACGCCAGGGTCCCCGGAAACCTAGAAATGGTGAGAATGCCGGGTACGACATCCCGAGAGAGGGGAAGGGGCTATGGCGAGACGCAGACCTCGCCGCAGTCAGTTCCACAATCTGCGCCCTGAGTTCTCGCCCGGGTCAGC
The DNA here is from genome assembly GCF_000951045.1 of Mandrillus leucophaeus. Taxonomy (NCBI): domain Eukaryota; kingdom Metazoa; phylum Chordata; class Mammalia; order Primates; family Cercopithecidae; genus Mandrillus; species Mandrillus leucophaeus. The sequence goes on along the minus strand of NW_012110463.1, from coordinate 477,488 downwards.
CTTAGTCCCCTTCGACCATAAGATGGCGGCTGCGCAGCCAGCCAGCCCCCCGGGCGTCCTGTCTCTTCCCTGGTCAGTGACTGCGTGCTGGCCTGCAGCTCTCTCTGGGCGGCTCCGCACCCGCAACGCCGGGTCTCTCCCGGGTTGTGCAGGGACCATGGGAGGGTCGTCAGGGAAGAATCCAGACGGATGCCAGGTTCATGAGTGGGAAGAGCTTTGGCCCGTGGCATTCCCAGTTTCTCTTTCCTTCTATTAAAAAATGTATGGGAGTCAAAAGGGTTGGCGCGGTGGCTCATGCCTGTAATCCCAGCACTTTGGGAGGCTGAGGCGGGCAGACCACGAGGCCAGGCTGTTCGAGGCAGCCTCCCGAGTAGTTGTAATTACAGATATGTGCCACCACGCCCGGCTAAATTGTTTTCTTTTCATATGGCCGTTAGAAAAATAGATGAAGCAGTCATGGTCCCTACAATCCAGGAGCTTTTAGTCTAGACTAACAGCTGGATAATGGTTAAATTAAACATCATATAATTGGTACAATAAACAGATGTGTGCAGAAAACTTGGGCTGTATTTGTGACACTTTCTTTATATAATTGTGACTTGTGATGTCATCACCTGAAGGGATATTTATTTCTTTTACCTTGTTAATACATATTTGTCTTTTAATAAAATTACCCTAGAAAACCTTTATAAATTTGTTTAAATTGCTTATTAGTATATGTTACATATAATTGATAGGGCAGTGTCTAAGAAAGGTTAAAATTATACAAACTCTGAGATTTAAGTTTTTTTTTAAGGTCAGTTTAGGAAAAACAGAACTGGAAATATCCCAGTGGCATAGAGAACAGAATTCTACATAGAATCCACTCCCTGCCCCAGTTCTGCTCAGGTTCACCTTTTTGGAGGCCTTATATAGGTCTGGCCCTACCCTGAGGTGTTGCCTCATAGAACTGATTAGTGGAGATCAGAGTTTTGACTGGTGAATTCTGCTGCCTTTCTAGAGCTGGTGCTTACAATTCCCGAAACACAAAAGCAAATAAATTTTAAAAATAAAGTATGTATTTTAGGGTTATAATTTTTTATTGAAACTAGTACTTGCATTCTATCTAGCAACTTGTTTTCTATTCCTACAGATCTAGGAGTTGCTCCACAAGTCACAAAAAAGTAAACATAAAGAATATAAATTTTTCTAAAATACATTAAATTCTTTCTGCATTTCTGTCTATATTTAGCTTTTATTGTTTATATTTTTTAAAAAAATCAATGACAGAGAAACAGAAGAAATAAAAATGCTGGACTTTAAATCCTGAGAATTATTAAACAGTACCAGCTCCCAGGGTGTTATAAAAATTAAATTACATAATGTGTTATCTCAGGCACAGTGCCCTGTAACATAAGTTTTTTTCTTTTTACTTTTGTTGTATCTCAGCACTTTTAACTATAACTTTTATAAGCCGGTTGAGGTGGCTCATGCCTGTAATCCCAGCATTTTGGGAGGCCACAGCAAGTGGATCACGAGGTGAGGAGTTTGAGACCAGCCTGGCCAACATGGTGAAAGCCTGTCTCTACTAAAAATACAAACATTAGCCAGGTGTGGTGATGGACATCTGTAATCCCAGCTACTCTGGAGGCTGAGGTTGGAGAATTGCTTGAACCCATGAGACAGAGGTTGCAGTGAGCCAAGATCATGTCATGGCACGCCAACTTGGGTGACAGAGCGAGACTGCAACTCAAAAAAAAAAAAAAAAAAAAATTGAAAAATTTTTGTTATTTATTTCTAAGTATAGTCTTTTATAATATGTATTTTTTTCTATTTTACTTTAAGTTTCGGGATACAAGTACAGAGCGTGTAGGTTTGTTACATAGGTATACGTGTGTCATGGTGGATTGCTGTACTTATCAACTCATCATCTAGGTTTTAAGCCCGGCATGCATTAGCTATTTATCCTAATGCTCTTTCTCTCCTTGTGTTTGAGTGCTCGTTGTTCAGTTCTTACTAATGAGTGACAACATGCAGTGTTTGGTTTTCTGTTCCTGTGTTAGTTTTCTGAGGATAGTAGCTTTCAGCTGCATCCATGTCCCTGCAAAATACATGATCTCATTCCTTTTTATGGCTGCATAGTATTCCATGGTTGTGTATGTACCACATTTTCTTTATCCATTCTATCATTGATGGGCATTTAGGTTGGTTCCATATCTTTGTTATTGTAAACAGTGATGCAATAAACATATTAGTCTTTCTAGTAGAATGATTTATATTCTTGTGAGTATATACTCAGGAATGGTATCACTGGGTCAAATGGTTTTTCTGGTCCTAGATCCTTGAGGAATCACCGCACTGTCTTCCACAATGGTTGAACTAATTTACATCCCCACCAACATTGTAAAAGCATTCATATTTCTCCACAGCCTCACCAGCATTTATTGTTTCTTGACTTTTTAATAATTACCGTTCTGACTGGCAGTTTATTTAGGTCTGGTGTTATAGATCTAATGCGACTTTCTTTTCTCATAGTTAGAGAATAGATCAGAGAATGTTCCTGTGTAAAAAAAATTATTTTATTGGATAATTTCAGTCATTTATGTAAGTCAGAACCAGTTCTCTTCACTTTCTTATTTTACCTTGAGTCAAATTATAAATTCTTTCCATGGCCACTTTGTAAATATGTATGTGTATGTGTGTGTGTGTTTTTCAGGAACCATTGAAATTTAGGGATGTGGCCGTAGAATTCTCTCTGGAGGAGTGGCAATGCCTGGACACTATACAGCAGAATTTATATAGGAATGTGATGTTAGAGAACTACAGAAACCTGGTCTTCTTGGGTGAGGATAACTTCAATACAGAATTCCTATTATATCCTAAAGATTGAATTTTTCTTTTTTGTGTAATGTTTTTAGGTAATTTATGCTTTGCATAAGTGAGTTTCAGATCCCTGTTTTTATAAAAATCTTAGGGTTTCATCTCTGTAGAAAAGAATTTCTTTAAGCTGTTTCATCTTGACCTGAACTTTCTGCGTTCCTGAGCTAATCTGTATTCTTCACTCTAGATTAGAGTGGTAATTCCAGAAGTTTAGTGGCATAAAATATTATTGCCCACACTTTAAAATCTAATTACCAACACTAATTTTTGATTTGTTGTACTGGACTGGACGGTGAAATTAAGAACTAACAAATTTAAAATATTTTCTAAATATTTAGAAATTTCTTTTGTAAATCAATATTTTGGAATTGATTTACAAGAATCTATTTCACCCTCTTTACTGAGCACATTGCCATGTTGGTGATTAGAGAATATGAGCAAGATTTATGTTATTTATTTTCAATAAAACAGGTATTGCTGTCTCTAAGCCAGATCTGATCACCTGTCTGGAGCAAGAAAAAGAGCCTTGGACTAGAAAGAGACATAGGATGGTGGCCAAACCAGGTAGGTGAGAGTGAAAGTGAATATAACAGATAACATAGATGAACGGTTTAAAGGTCAAAGAAAAAACTAATCCTTAATAATGTGATTTGGGAAGCTATGTTCCAAAGGAAATAGTTTCTGGAAAGCCTGGGTTTTTCTTTTCTTTTGTTTTTTTTTCCTTTGAGAGATGGAGTCTCACTCTGTCACCCAGGCTGGAGTGCAGTGGCACAGTCTCAATCTCAGCTTACTTCTGGAAAGCCCAAGTTTTTCTTTTCTTTTTTTTTTTTCTTTTGAGAGATGGAGTCTAGTTCTGTCACCCAGGCCGGAGTGCAGTGGCACAGTCTCGGCTCACTGCAACCTCCACCTCCAGGGTTCAAGCGATTCTTCTGCCTCAGCTTCCCAAGTAGCTGGGACTACAGGTGTGCGCCACCATGCCCAGCTAATTTTTGTATTTTTTTTTTAGTAGAGACGGGGTTTCACTGTGTGTTGGCCAGACTGGTCTTGAACTCCTAACCTTAGGTGATCCACCCACCTTGGCCTCTGAAAGTGCTGGGATTACAGGCATGAGCCACAGCACCTGGCCGAGTTTTTCTATTTTGCTCTCACATAAGAGCGTCTTCTGTCTTATGCTTTTAAGTTCTCTTAGGACTCTGCTTTCCCTTTAGTGATCTGCCTTCTAATTTAGAGTGAGAGCCAAAGTCTTCTTAATGGCATATAAGAGACTGCACAATCTGAGTGCTTTTCCATTGTTTTGGGGGACACACAGATATCTGCATAATTTTGAGAAACTCTATGTTAAACTATTTTTTAAGTTCTCTTTTTGCATCACCTCTGCAATGTATGAGAGTAGTAGGTTTTTGTTCATTTTTCTGCACATTCCATCCTGTTTGTATTACTATAGTCTTCAAATATAGTTTGAAATTATAAAGTATGATGTCATTCAGCTTTGTTTTTATTTTCTCAAGAGTGCTTTCACTATTCAAAGTTTATTGTAGTTTCATATATAAATTTTAGACTTGTATTTTTCATTACTGTAAAACGCCACTGGAATTTTGATAGGGAGTTTATTGAATCTATAGATCAAGTGCCATTTTTTGAATCTGTAGATCTAAGTGCCATTAACATGGCACTTTTTATTTTGAGACGAAGTCTCACTCTTTCGCCAGGCTGGAGTGCAGTGGCACAATCTTGGCTCACTGCAACCTCTCCCTTCCAGGTTCAAGCTATTATCCTGCCTCAGCCCCCCAAGTAGCTGGAACTACAGGAGCTCACCACCACGTCCAGCTATTTTTTGTTTTAGTATACTAAGAGACAGAGTTTCACTATGTTGGCCAGGATGGGCTCCATCTCTTGACCTCGTGATCTGCCTGCCTCAGCCTCCCAAAGTGCTGGGATTACAGGCGTGAGCCACTGCGCCTGGCCAACATGGCACTTTAACAGTATTTATTCTTTCAATCTATAGACATGAAATATTTCCAATTTATTTGTGTCTTTTCTAATTTCTTTCATTGATATATCTTTCATTGTAAAGATTTTCTACCTCTTTGATTACATTTCTTCTCAGAAATATATTTTAATACTGTCGTAAATAAGATTTTTTTTTTTTTTTGAGACAGAGTCTCACTCTGTTGCCCAGGCTGGAGTACAGTGGCGCAATCTCGGCTCACTGCAACCTCTGCCTCCTAGGTTCAAGCGATTATCCTGCCTCAGCCTCCCAAATAGCTGGGACTACAGGCACATGCCACCATGCCTGGCTAATTTTTGTATTTTTAGTATAGATAGGTTTCAGTATGTTGACCAGGCTGGTCTTGAACTCCTGACCTTGTGATCCACCCGCCTCGGCCTCCCAAAGTGCTGGGATTACAGGCGTGAGCCACCATGCCCGGCCCTTGTCTTCAGTTTCAATGGCTCTTTTTCATTTTTTTGACTAATTCTTTTGCCACATACTTAATGTTCTTTGTTAAAATAGAAGCATTGACAATAGGCAAAATGCAGTTTTGTATTAGTGTCTTTAAACTTGAAAAAGCAAACACCTCTTCAAGTTTTTATAACCTGTTTTCAGAAGATAAAGATCTTTTATTGGGCCCCCACGGTCATGAGATGCCCTCTGGGTTTGTAGTGGAAAGGGGATGTAGCTTGGTCATAAGGCTGCTGGGTCTGCACTGGGGTCCACCTTCAGTTGGCTTCTTACAAGGGGTTTGGGTAGTTGTAATTCACATTTTATTTTTTGGACAGACTGAATTTCCCTCAAGACTTTGACCTGTAGGGCAGACACTAGGGCAGGTTTCTGCAGTCAGGTCTGTATATGGTAAGTCTTATTTAAGAATGTGGATGAGTATGGCATTCACTGTGTATCAGAGAGGATTTTTCCAGGTCACTGAGTGGGCTTTAACATAGGCAGAACTGGCTGTGAACTGTGGCTCAGGTATCTGAAACTGAGTCATTGAACTGCTTCAGGGACCAAGGTCTGCAGGCCTGCTGCATGGCTATAAGTGGGTACCTTTCTCAAGGCCTCTGAAAGGGTGTGACCTCTTACAGACTGTGGCTGGGAAAAGTATGAGATGATTACAGGGTAATTTCAGAATTATCAGAAGACTAAGTTGGGTAGGCCATTTCCTGGTCTACACTGGAAAACAGGAGTTCTGTAGTTTGCCACCTGCCTTCTGAAAAGGAGCATTCCTCAGAATTGGGCATTAGCAGTTTCACAACTCCCTCCGTGGATCTCAAAGCTCTCCTAAAGGCACTTAATTTGGAGATTGGATCTTGCTACATAACCCAGGCTGGTTTTGAAATCCTGGCCTGAAGCAATTTTCCAACCTCAGACTGGGTGCAGTGGCTCACGCCTGTAATCCCAGCACTTTGGGAGGCCGAAGTGGGCAGATCATGAGGTCAGGAGATAGAGACTATCCAGGCTCACATGGTGAAACCCCATCTCTACAAAAAATACAAAAAAAAAAATTAGCCAGCCATGGTGGCAGGCGCCTGTAGTCCCAGCTACTCAGGAGGCTGAGGCAAGAGAATGGCATGAACCCGGGAGGCAGAGGTTGCAGTAAGCGGAGATCGTGCCACTGCACTCCAACCTGGGTGACAGAGCGAGACTCTGTCTCCAAAAAAAAAAAAAATTGTCTCTAGTTTCTTTTAAATGCTTATTAAAAGTTTCTCATTAGTTTCTTTTAAATGCTTCTTTATTAAAAATTTCTCATTAGAATCTTCTGTTTATGATTGCACTTCATTTTCTTTGAAATTTTACTGCCGTGGAGCACATGCCAGTTATTCAAAATACCTGCCTTCTGTGAGTACACAGTCACATATTATATTGATGTAGAGAATAGAGTTTGTTTTTGTTTTTGTTTCCTTTTTTTTTTTTTTTTTTGAGACGGAGTCTTACTCTGTCTTCAGACTAGAGTACAATGGCGCAGTCTAGGGTCACTGCAACTTCTGCCTCCCAGGTTCAAGCGATTCTCCTGCCTCAGACTCCCGAGTAGCTAGGATTACAGCCATGTGCCAAACCGGCCGGCTAATTTTGTATTTTTAGTAGAGACGAGGTTTCACCATGTTGGTCAGGCTGGTCTTGAACTCCCAACCTCAGGTAATCCACCCGCCTCAGCCACCCAAAGTGCTGGGATTCCATGTGTGAGCCACCACACTTGGCCTATTTAGAGAAATTTTAATGGTGCATCAGTATTGCAAACCACATTTTTTTTTTTTTTTTTTTTTTTTTT
>NW_012110463.1:464791-466404 GCF_000951045.1 Mandrillus leucophaeus | reverse complement strand
GCCACCTCGCCCGGCTAATTTTTTTTGTATTTTAGTAGAGACGGGGTTTCACCGTGTTAGCCAGGATGGTCTCGATCTCCTGAACTCGTGATCCGCCCAGCTCGGCCTCCCAAAGTGCTGGGATTACAGGCTTGAGTCACCGCGCCCGGCCCCTTTTTTCTTTATAAATTATCAGCTCTCAGGTATACGTCTATATGCAAAATAATTGAAGTTGGCAATTTACTTTTAAGGGTATTATGTTATATTGGGGAGCAGAAAGATCTGTGTTGGGTAAATGTAACAGACTTTTCTTTCTATGTGGCTCTTTGCATTCTGCTCACACACTTAACTAATTTATAAATTTTCCACAAATGTATTTTGGTCAATGTGTTTTTGTTACATTTATATTTCTATTAAGAAATTAGGGCCTTTGGGCTGGGCACGGTGGCTCATGCCTGTAATCCCAGCATTTTGGGAGGCTGAGGTGGGCAGATCACGAGGTCAGGAATTTGAGACCAGCCTGGCCAACATGGTGAAACCCCATTTCTACTAAAAATACAAAAATTAGCTGGGCATGGTGGTGCATGCCTGTAATCCTAGCTACTCAGGAGGCTGAGGCAAAAGAATTGCTTGAATCTGGGAGGCAGAGGTTGCAGTGAGCTGAGATCACGCTGCTGCAGACCAACCCAAGTGACAGATTGAGACTCCATCTCAGAAAAAAAAAAAAAAAGAAGAAATTAGGGCCTTTGGTATTTTGCTATGCCATCTTGCTTGTGTAATTTGTATAATGGTATAGGTTGGATTTGTAAAGTATATTTAGAGTCTATCAAGTGAAGTCGTTTGTTATTTTTATTTCTTTCAGTTACTTGTTCTCATTTTGCCCAAGACTTTTCACCAGAGCAGAACATAAAAGATTCTTTCCAAAAAGTGACACTGAGAAGACATGGAAAATGTGAACATGAGAATTTACAGTTAAGAAAATGTGGTAAAAGTGTGGATGAGTGCAAGGTGCAAAAAGGAGGTTACAATGGACTTAACCAATGTTTGCCAGCTACCCAGAGCAAACTATTTCATTGTGATGAATATATGAAAATCTTTCATAAATTTTCAAATTTAAATGGACATAAGATAAGACACACCGGAAAAAAACCTTTTAAATGTAAAGAATTTGGCAAATCATTTTGCATGTTTTCAAACCTAACTCAACGTAAAATAACTTGTACTAGAGTAAATTTCTACAAATGTGAAGACTGTGGAAAAGCCTTTAATGGATCCTTAATCTTTACTAAACATAAAAGAATTCATAATGGAGAGAAACCGTACAAATATGAAGAATGTGGCAAAGCCTTTAACTTGTCATCACACATTACAACACATAAAATAATTCATACTGGAGAGAATCCCTACAAACATGAAGAATGTGACAAAGCCTTTAATCAGTCCTCAACCCTTACTACACATAAGATAATTCATACTAGAGAGAAACTCAATGAATATAAGGAATATGGCAAAGCTTTCAACCAGCCCTCACACCTCACCAGACATAAGATAATTCATACTGGAGAGAAAGCCTACAAATGTGAAGAATGTGGTAAAGCCTTTAACCAGTCCTCACACCTTACGAGACATAAGAT
>NW_012110463.1:460021-464636 GCF_000951045.1 Mandrillus leucophaeus | reverse complement strand
GGAGTTTTGCTCTTATTACACAGGCTGGAGTGCAATGGCGCAGTCTCGGCTCACTGCAACCTCCACCTGCCAGGTTCAAGCAATTCTCCTGCCTCAGCCTCCCTAGTAGCTGGGATTATAGGCATATGCCACCACACCTGGCTGATTTTGTACTTTTTTTTCAGTAGAGACGGGGTTTCTCCATTTTGGTCAGGCTGGTCTTGAACCGCCAACCTCAGATGATCCACCTACCTCAGCCTCCCAAAGTGCTGGGATTACAGGTGTGAGCCACTGCGCCCAGTCTTTTTTTTTTTTTGGAGATGCAGTCTCACTCTGTTGCCTAGGCTGAAGTGCAGTGGAGTGATTTCAGCTCACTGCAACCTCTGCCTCCCATGTTCAAGGGATCCTACCACTTCAGCCTCCGGAGTACCTGGGACTACAGGCACATGCCACGAGGCCTGGCTAATTTTCATATTTTTAGTAGAGATGGGGTTTCCCCGTGTTGGCCAGGCTGGTCTCCTACTTCTGACCTCAGGTGATTTGTCCACCTCAGCCTCCCTAAGTGCTGGGATTACAGGCATGAGCCACCACACCTGGCTGCAAACCATATTTTGAGTAAACATTTCTCTCATTATTGTTTTCCAGTTCATACTAGTGTGTTTTTTTAGTGTAGGTTTCTTAATATTAGTTTCTTGTGCTTTTTAATTTTACATATGTATTATAATTTCAGACAATTTGCAATTCTGTTTGTACATTTTAAGTCAATGTGGGATTTACTTAAGAGATACATCAGCCATATGTCTATCACAATGACAGTATACATATTTGTGTGTTTATCTATAAATATAACCACAATTTTGGTTATGACTTATCTTGTATATATTCTTTCTTAGTTGATTTTTTTTTTTCTTTTTCTTTTGCTTTGTTTTTTTTGAGATGGAGTCTTACTCTGTCTCCCGGGCTGGAGTGCAATGGCATGATCTCGGCTAACTGCAACCTCTGCCTCCCAAGTTCAAGCAATTCTCCAGTCTCAGCCACCCAAGTAGCTGGGATTACAGGTGCATGTCACCACACCCAGATAATTTTTGTATTTTTAGTAGAGATGGAGTTTCACATGTTGGCCAGGCTGGTCTCAAACTTCCGACCTCAGGTGATCCGCTCACCTCGGTCTCCCAAAGTGCTGAGATTACTGGCATGAGCCACTGTGCCTGGCCTACCCTCTTGCCACTTTTTTTTTTCCTTAATTTTCAGTGGTGGTTTTATCTTGTCTAATTGAGTAGTCATGGAAATAGTTTTATTTTCACCATGTGTTTAATGATGAATATATATTTGCTCTGTGTGAAAGAAATACTTTTGTGATTTGAAGATAATTTATGAAAAGATTTATGATTCTGTATTTTTTCAGATTTATTTTGAGAAAAATTAATTGTAAAAACACATAACATAAAATTTACCATCTTAAGTCTATTGAAGTGTACATTTCAGGGCCAGGCATGGTTGTGGCTTACATATGTAATCCCAGAATTTGGGGATGTTAAGGCAGGAGGATTGCTTGATCCCAAAAGTTTGAGACCAGCCTGGGCAACATATGGAGATTCCCTCTCTACAATTTTTTTTTTTTTTTAAACCCAGGTGTGGTTGGGTGCAACTGTGGTCCCAGCTCTTTGAAAGATTGAGGGAGGAAGATTACTTGAGTCTGGGAATTTGAGGCTACACTTACCCATAATTGTGCCACTGCACTCTGCCTTGCATGACAGAATGAGACCCTGTCTCAAAAAAAAGCTGCACATATCAGGCATGTTAAGTATATTCACATTGTTATGCAAAAGACTTCTGAAAATTTTACATCTTGTAAAACTAAAACTCAATATCCATTAAGTAACAGCTGAATATTTTACCCTTTCTCCAGCCCTTGACAAATATCCTTCAACTTTCTGTTTTTGAGTGTGACTACTTAAGATATCTCCTATAAATGAGATCATATAGTATCCATCATTTTGTTACTGGCTTATTTCAGGTGACATAATATTATCAAAATTTGTCTTAAAGTGTGTCAAGATTTTTTTAAGGCTGAATAATATTCCACTGTACTTATATGTTACATTTGTTGATGTATTTATAAGTCAAGAAAGGGTTGCTTCAGTCTTTTGGGTTTTGTGAATACTGGTACAGTAAACATCAGTGTTCAGATATGCCTTCTAGGTCCTACATTGCAGAGTTTGCATATCGATTTACAAATTGAATTGTTGTATTTAATAATTCCATTTTTAATTATTTGAGTAACATTTATAACATTTAAAAACAGTGGCTGCATCCTTGTTTTACACCAACAGGTAACAGGTTTTCAGTTCATCAACAGATTTAATGTTTTTAAAAAATTGATAGTGGCCATTCTAATTGGTTTGAGTTGATTTTTTCACGTGATTTTTATGCATTTCTGTACAAATGTAATTTCCTGTGTCCTTTCAAACGCTTTTTCCCATTTTTGTATTTTTTTTGATGAAAACGAATTTCAATTATTAGTCCATTTAAGACTTGTTTATATTTTCTCAGTATTAACTGCCATGGACCTTGCTTGACTGAACAAAGGAGGATGAATACGGAAATAAAGACAAAAACAAAAGAGTATATTTGGAAGAAGGGGTCGGGGGCTCCTTGCTTCTAGTGAACAAGGGTCCTGAACTTCTATAGCCCTTGGTATTTATTGAGTAAGAGAGAGAGGGAGAAGGGAGAAGGGGGTGGTTGTCAGTCACTTAGGGCAGGCTTGCACGACTGCATTCTTTGAACAGTAGTCTCCAGATATTCCAGTAGATAACCTCAAGGAGCACGGCACGGCACCAGGGAGTGACTGCCCTCAGCAAACCTTCTGGAGTCAGGCACAGATGTGAATTTGCCTACCATCCTGCACTCATGATAAACAGTTTGCTGTTTGATCACATAGCCTTCAGTGGAATGCTGAGTTGGTCATGACCCTCGGGCCTTTAGCTCCCTACAGTTAACTCTTATCACATATAATTTGCAAATATTTTTGCTTATTTTCTACAAGGTATTATCACTCTAATGTTTTTTTGACGTGTGGAAATTTTGAAGTGTAGTGTAGTTACTTTTTTCTTTGTTGTTCATGCATTTAATGTCATATCAAAAAAAAATGGTGCCAAGACCAACATCACGTCATTTCTCTTTTTTTCCTAAGAGATTTGTTAGTAATTTTTATATGTTTAAGTATTTTATTTAAAATATTTTTTGTATATGATACAAAGAAAGAATCCAGCTTTATCAGTGTTGGTGTCCAGTTTTCAACATGATTTTTTGAAGAGATTGTCTTTTCTCTATTGTGTGCTCATGGCAACGTTGTAAAAGATTATTTAATCATATACCAAAGAGTGTATTTCTGGGCTGTCTATTCTGTTTTTTCATCTGTTTATCTGTGTTTGTGTCAGTACCACCTTATATTTGTAGCTATTAATATATTTTAAAATCCAGATATATAACACCTCCTTGTTCTTTTTCATGAGTGTTTGGCTCTAGTTTATAATCAAATTAAAAAATTTTAAACAATATTCTTGTAAAAATTGTGCTTTGGGGATTTTTATAGAAATTATATTGAATGTATTCATCACTATAAGTTGTATAGACATCTTTGAAAAATTAAATTTTTTGACCCTTGAGTAAAACTATGTTGAAGAGTATGTGTTATTTTCATATATATTTGGATGTGCCAGTTTTACTTGTGCTCTCAATTTCCAATTTCATTCAGTTTTAGTCAGAAAACATTCGGTGTATAATTTTTATTTTCTTGCATTTATTTGTTGTTGTTGTTGTCGATTTGAGACAGGATCTCTTTCTGTTACCGAGACTGGAGTGCAGTTACTGCAGCCTCAACCTTCGGGGTTCAAGTGCTCCTTTCACCTCAGCCTCCTGAGTAGCTGGGACTACAGAGATACACTACCATGCCTGGCTAATTTATTGATTATTTGTAGGGACAGAGTACTACTATGTTGCCTAGGCTGGTCTCAAACTTCTGACCTGAAGAGATCCTCCCATCTTGGTCTCCCAAAGTGTTGAAATTATAGGCATGAGCCACAGCACCCACCTGGTATTCTTAATAAGACTTGTTGTGTATCCTAACAGAATACGCCAGGTGCAAATAAGAATATTGTGTATTTTCTTGCTTTTAACTGGAAATTTTTTACGTGTCTGTCAAGCCTTGTTGGTCTATGATATAACCTAAATGCTCACAATCCCCAAATATTATGCTGCAATGCAGTCCTCAATGTTGGATGCAGAACCTGGTGGGAGGTGTTACAGCTTGACATCAACCTCTTGGTAATCAAAAACTTTACCCTCTGTTAATTTAAATGAGAACTGGTTCATTATTTCACACTTGCTCTGTCCCTTGCCATGTGGTATGTTCAGTTACTCTTTGCATTTCACCATGATTGTAAGCTTTGTGAAACCCTCACCAGAAGCCAACGTTGGCACACAATTCTTGTACAGTCTGCCAAAGTGTGTACCAAATAACCTTTTTTCTTTTTTTCTTTCCCTTTTTTTTTTTTTTTTTTTGAGACATAGTCTCACTCTGTCACCTAGGCTGGACTGCAGTGGCACAATCTTGGCTCACTGCAACCTCTGCCTC
>NW_012110463.1:454551-458109 GCF_000951045.1 Mandrillus leucophaeus | reverse complement strand
ACTGGAGAGAAAGCCTACAAATGTGAAGAATGTGGTAAAGCCTTTAACCAGTCCTCACACCTTACGAGACATAAGATAATTCATACTGGAGAGAAGCCCTACAAATGTGAAGAATGTGGCAAAGCCTTTAGACAGTCCTCACACCTTACTACACATAAGATGATTCATACTGGAGAGAAACCCTACAAATGTGAAGAATGTGGCAAAGCTTTTAACAAGTCTTCACACCTTACTAGACATAAGAGCATTCATGCTGGAGAAAAACCCTACCAATGTGAAAAATGTGGCAAAACTTCTAACCAATCCTCAAACCTTACTGAACATAAGAATATTCATACTGAAGAGAAACCATACAAATGTGAAGAATGTGGCAAAGCCTTTAAGCAGTTCTCAAACCTTACTACACATAAAAGAATTCATACTGGAGAGAAACCCTACAAATGTGAAGAATGTGGCAAAGCTTTTAACCAGTCCTCAATTCTTACTACACATAAGAGAATTCATACTGGAGAGAAATCCTACAAATGTGAAGAATGTGGCAAAGCTTTCTATCGATCCTCAAAACTTACTGAACATAAGAAAATTCATACTAGAGAGAAACGCTACACATGTGAAGAATGTGGCAAAGCCTTTAACCATTCCTCACACCTTACTACACATAAAGTAATTCATACTGGAGAGAAATTCTACCAATGTGAAGAATGTGGTAAAGCCTTTAACCAGTCCTCACACCTTACTAGACATAAGAGAATTCATACTGGAGAGAAACCCTACCAATGTGAAAAATGTGGCAAAGCTTTTAACCAGTCCTCAAATCTTACTGTACATAAGAAAATTCACACTGGTGAGAAACTCTACAAACCTAAAAGATGTAACAGTGGTTTTGAAAACACCTCAAATTTTTCTAAACATAAAAGAAATTATACTGGAGAGAAATCTTAGAAATCTGAAGAATGTAACAAAACCTTTAAAGGTTGTCACGTTTCATTGTACATAAGATAATTCATGCTAAAAACTGTAGTGTGAAGAATGTGGCAAAACTTGTAACCAATGCTCACACCTTATTGCACAGGAAACGATTTGTACTGAAAAAAAAATGTCAAATATACAGAATGTGAAAAAGCCATTAATACCTGTTCACATCTCAGCATCAGAGAGTTCATACTTAATAAAAGCATTATACATGCAATTACGTCAAAAGTCTTTCAGAAAATATAAGCCTCTAAAGTGAAGAGTATTCATTTTGATGACATACATTATGAACATAAAGCGGGTTGTAGTTAGGCAGGAATTCAGACCCAACATGGCGATATCACCTCGCATGGCAGGCCCTTTGTTAGGACTCCCTGCCCTTCACTTCCTGCTAAGACTCAGCGTGCAAAAAAAGCCCGAACCCGCCAAAGAACCCCCGCTCTGCGTCAGCTCCTGAACATGTTATTCCCCAGAAATCGAAACCTACCTCAAGAAAGCCGAAACCTACAAACCCCGCCTACCTCACCCTACAAAAGGCCCCCGATACTCGCCCCAAGCGCGACTTCCTCGGCACTCCTGCTAGAGGACCGGTTAACCTCTCCCATGAGCCCAATAAAGGCTGCCTTTGTTCTCATATGCCTGGTGTCTTCTTGCTTGGCTCCCTCATTTACATTACATTGCTGCTGAAAGCCTGGGAGGAAGCTTCCCCCAGTCCCCCGCCTGTCCGGGTAGGCTCTCCTCTCCTCTGAGCCGGGACCTCCTCTCTGCCCCGGGAGCCGTTTTCACCAAAATCAAGACTTGATTCGATCACTGCTGGGTAAGTTTTCCCCTGTCCTGCAGGCCCCCTCCGGGAATCCCTGTCCGAAACGCGCGGCCACGTCAGGGGCTCCCTCCGGTCAACTGTGACCTCAGCACCGGGGACTAGGAGACGTCCAACCTCCCCGGAAGCCACTGTAGCTGCACTCCATGTGGCAGTGAGAGGACGCTCCTGCTGCCTCCGGACTGCCTGCCTCAGGACCATGGGGGCTGCCCAGTCCAAACCAGACCCAAAATGCCCTCTTGGGTGCCTCTTGGCTAATTTCTAGACTTTAGGTCTCAGCCAAGACCTAAAAGGAAAGCCGCTTATTTTCTTCTGCACAGTGGCATGGCCGCAGTATAAATTGGATAACCAGTCTCAGTGGCCTGCAGAGGGCACTCTAGACTTTACCATTCTCACGGATCTGACCAACTTCTGCAAGAGACTAGGCAAATGGTCTGAGGTACCCTGTGTTCAGGCCTTTTGGGACTTGCGTTCACACCCGGTCGTCTGGGCCCGATGTTCGTTGCCCCAGGTCTTGCTGGTGAAATCTACTCCCTCAAGCAAGGAGAAGGACAATTCTTCCTCCTCTTAGCCTCCTGATACTCTTTCCCTGCCCCCTCTTCGGTCCCCCGCCCAACCTCCCCCTTACCCTGACCACTCTTCTCCGTCCTCGTCGGCACCACCACTTCCCCCCACCCCTCCTGTGTCCCCACCAAACCTGACAGACCCTGTCTCTCCTACCTCCTCCTCCTCCTCGCCAGTCTCAGCTCATATCTAGTCCAGGAGTGACCTCCTGTGCCCCTTGCAGGAAGTGGCAGGCGCGGAAGGAGTGGTCCGGGTCCATGTGCCAGTTCTCGCTGGCAGACCTGTCTACAATTGAAGAGTGTGCAGGCTCAACCCTACCCATTGATTTTATACAATTATTTGACTGGAAAATAAGTATTTTGTTAATTTACTCTAAATCAAGAGACTAGATTTGCAATCTGCAGTTTTTCAATATTAGAGCAAGTCAGAGGGCCAGACGCGGTGGCTCATGCCTGTAATCCCAGCACTTTGGGAGGCCAAGGTGGGTCGATCACAAGGTCAGGAGTTCGAGACCACTTTGGCCAATATGGTGAAACCCCGTCTCTACTAAAACTACAAAAATTAGCCGGGCATGGTGGTGTGCGCCTGTAATCCCAGCTACTCGGGAGGCTGAGGCAGGAGAACTGCTTGAACCCAAGAGGCAGAGGTTGCAGCACTACTGCACTCCAGCTGGAACAACAGAGCAAGACTCTGTCTCAAAAACAAAAAAAAAAAAAGCAAATCAGGGAAGGGCAATGTGTGTATATAGTATGCATTTTCCTACCTGTCAGAATTCTCCTTGTATTGCCTTGACTACTTTAGTAAGCCACTTACTGAAATCCTTTAGCCAGGATTCTAAATTTCAAAATGTCAAAAACATGCTGATTGAGAAAAACGAAAATCTTGTTTTTGCTTCTGGTTAGTAATCTAGCCATTTCAAAAAGCAGGCAACTATGCCAAGCCTTTGGGGAAAAAAAGTGTTTTAGATTATTTATTCCACTTCAAATCTTTTGTTACTTCTCGCATGTTAATTTAAAAGAAACTATCAACATAACTCTTCACGCACTCAAGAAACATTCACATTAAGGTGCTTAAAGTTCAATATTGTATTACAGTATAGTAGAATGCTCCATAATTAGCAGAAGTACTTTTTTTTTTTTTTTTTTTTTTTTTTTTTTGAGATGGAATCTTGCTCTGTCGCCCAGGCTGGAGTGCAGTGGCCA
>NW_012110463.1:449999-452074 GCF_000951045.1 Mandrillus leucophaeus | reverse complement strand
CAACATGGCACAAATATACATATGTAACAAACCTGCACGTTATGCACATGTACCCTACAACAAAGTATAATAATAATAAATAAATTTTAAAAAAATGTGGGTAAATCTCATCATTTGAATCAACAGAAATAAATTTAGAAGACATTGTGCTACATGAAATAAGCCAGACATAAATAGACAAGTACTGCAAGATATATTTATATGTTAAACCTAAGAAAGTTTAACTCAAAAAAGCAGAAAGTGGAATAATAGTTATCAGAGGCTGGGGGTGGTGGGAAAGAAATAGAGAGTTGTGGCCAGGCGCAGTGTCTCATGCCTGTAATCCCAGCAGTTCCGGAGGTCAAGGTGGGCAGATCACCTTAGGTCGGGAGTTTGAGACCAGCCTGACCAACATGGAGAAAGCCCATCCCTACTAAAAATACAAAATTAGCCGTGCATGGTGACATGCACCTGTAATCCCAGCTACTCAGGAGGCTGAGGCAGGAGAATCGCTTAAACCCGGGAGGCGGAGGTTGCAGTGAGCTGAGACTGTACCACTACACTCCAGCCTGAGCAACAGAGTGAGACTGTCTCAGAAAAAAAAAAAAAAAAAAAATGCTAACTGATGTAATTCTCTCACCTGTGGAGAGTGTATGCCTCTTATTTTAATTAATCTGAAAGTTACATTACTAAATAAATTTTCTAGTTAAAACCAATTTTCTGTGCAATAAAAAGTATCAACTTTTAAATTAGAACCTACAAAGTACCATGTAAAATGTCATGGCATAAAGACAGCAATAAGAAAACTGTCATCATAACACAGTAAATAAAGAAGGACTGTGATGCATACATTCTTGGAATCCACATAATAAGACAAACAAAACTGAGAATAATTAGGAAAGGAAAAAGTCAGAATTTATATTTAAATTCAGCAAGAGTCAGTTTTGCAGCGTGGAAAAAAATATCCTCTCCACGTGAAGAATAAATGTTATTTCTTCACCGTTGCTATTTTCCATCCCTGACTTGAAGTTACAAACTAACTCCACCAGGAATAATTATGGCTTATTATAAAGCATCTGTGACACAGCAAGCAGGGTCATGTTTGTTTGCTGCATTTATGTATAGAAACGTACTCCTGAAGTCTCCCTAGTACTTACCTAAACAAATTGGCTCAATCAATCAATAAATTTACTTATGTCATTTATAAAAAGTGAAAGGAACAATAACTAAAGAAATGTAGGCTTATATAGGGTTCTCCAATTAATAAATGAAAATGGAATGTTCCAACTAAATAAAATATAAATTAATGTATTAGTCCATTTTCATGCTGCTGCTGATAAAGACATACCCAAGACTGGGCAATTTACAAAAGAAGGAGGTTTATTGGACTTACAGTTCCATGTGACTTGGGAAGCCTCACAATCATGATGGAAGGCAAGGAGGAGCAAGTCACTTCTTACATGGATGGCCGCAGGCAAAGAGAGAGCTTGTGAAGAGAAACTTTGGTTTTTAAAACCATCACATTTCATGAAACCCATTCACTGTCATGAGAACAGCACAGAAAAGATGCTGTTCAATCATCTATGATTCAGTGATTCAATACTCTCCCACTGAGTCCCTCCCACAAGAGGGAGGAATTATGGGAGCTACGAGATGAGATTTGCATGTGGACACAGAGCCAAACTATATCATTCCGCCCCTGGCCTCTCCCAAATCTCATACATTCACGTTTCAAAACCAATCATACCTTCCCAGTAGTCCCCCAAAGTTTTAACTCATTTCAGCATAAACTCAAAAGTCCACGGTTTAAAGTCTCATTTGAGACCAGACAAGTCCCTTCCACCTGTGAGCCAGTAAAATCAAAGCCAAGTTCGTTACTTCCTAGATACAATGGAAGTAAAGGCATTGGGTAAATATAGCCATTCCAAATGAGAGAAATTGGTCAAAATAAAGGGACTGAAGGCCCCATGCAAGTCCAAAATCCAGTGGGGTGGTCAAATCTTTTTTTTTTTTTTTTTTTTTGAGACGGAGTCTCGCTCTGTCACCCAGGCTGGAGTACAGTGACCGGATCTCAGCTCACTGCAAGCTCCGCCTCC
>NW_012110463.1:445774-447139 GCF_000951045.1 Mandrillus leucophaeus | reverse complement strand
TTTTTTGAGATGGAGTCTCACTCTGTCACCCAGACTGAAGTGCAGTGGGACCATGTTGGCTCACTGCAACCTCCATCTCCTGGGTTCAAGCAATTCTCTTGCCTCAGCCTCCTGAGTAGCTGAGATTACAGGTGCCATTACCACACCTGGGTAATTTTGTATATATATATATTTTTAGCAGAGACAGAGTTTCATCATGTTGGCCAGGCTGGTCTCAAATTTCTGACCTCAGGTGATCCACCCACCTCGGCCTCCCAAAGTGCTGAGATTACAGGCATGAGCCACAGTGCCCGGCCCTAAATAGACTTTTAAAAGTATTTCAGTTGCTTTTGTTATCTCAGTAAGCAGACATCATCTGCAAATGATAGTTAACTACTTTCCAGTTATATTTATTGCAAATATTAGCTATTGTTTTCTGGTTTATTTATGTGCCTTTTTTTATCTTCATACTCACTTAGAACAATAAAAATGCATCCAATTATTTAATTTTTGTGAAATGGTTATTTAAAAATGAGTGTTAAAAATTATTTTGTCTTTTCTGCTTGAAGAGGGTTTTTATTGTTATACTGAAGAGGGTTATCTCTGGATACCAAACTGCCTTTGGTTTTTTGTTTTTGTTTTCCTGATGGAGTCTTGCTCTGTCACCAGGCTAGAGTGCAGTGGCATGATCTCGGCTCACTGCAACCTCCGCCTCCTGGGTTCAAGCGACTCTCCTGTCTCAGCCTCCTGAGTAATTGGGACTACAGGTGCATGCCATCTCACCCAGCTAATTTTTGTATTTTTCATAGTGATGGGAGTTCACCATGTTAGTCAGGCTGACCTCATGATCCGCCTGCCTTGGCCTCTCAAAGTGCTGGATTACAGGCGTGAGCCACAGCTCCCAACCTCTCTTTGTGTTTTAATACTGGCTTCGCTAGTGTGACCAAGTCCTTTCTCACAGTGGCTTTGTTTCTTCCTCTGTAAAATGAGAATAATAATAAGACCTATGTTATTAAGTTACTGTGAAAATTGAATTCAGTAACACATACATAGTGTTACAATTAGTGATCAGTATAAATTAGCTACTTTTAATGAGATATTTATATGCTGAAAATTACACTAACATATGCTTTAACATAGAAATATTCTTTCGTAACATGAGTTTTTCCACCAACAGATAAATATATATTAAAATTAATTCTTCTAAAAATGTAGTATAAGCAATGGAACACTATTCAGCCTTAAAAGTGGGTAAATCTCTAATCCATCTTGAATTAATTTTCGTATAAAGAGTAAGGAAAGGATCCAGTTTCAGCTTTCTACTTATGGCTAGCCAATTTTCCCAGCACCATTTATTAAATAGGGAATCCTTTCCCCATTTCTTGT
>NW_012110463.1:397182-442754 GCF_000951045.1 Mandrillus leucophaeus | reverse complement strand
GCTCACTGCAAGCTCCGCCTCCCGGGTTCACGCCATTCTCCTGCCTCAGCCTCCCGAGTAGCTGGGACTACAGGGGCCCGCCACCTCGCCCAGCTAGTTTTTTGTATTTTTTAGTAGAGGGTTTCACCGTGTTAGCCAGGATGGTCTCGATCTTTTGACCTCATGATCCGCCAGTCTCGGCCTCCCAAAGTGCTGGGATTACAGGCTTGAGCCGCCGCGCCCAGCCCAGGGGTGGTCAAATCTTAAAGCTCCAAAATGATCTCCTTTGACTTCATGTCCCACATCCAGATTATGCTAATGCAAAATATGGATTCCCATTGTCTTGGGCAGCTACACCCTTGTGGCTTTGCAGAGTACAGCCTCTCTCTGCTGCTTTCATGGGCTGGCACTGAGTGTCTGTGGCTTTTCCAGGTGCACAGTGCAAGCTGTCGGTGAATCTACAATTCTGGGGTCTGGAAGATGGTGGCCCTCTTCTCACAGCTCCATTAGATGGCGCCTCAGGAGGGACTCTGTGTGGGGGCTCTGACCCCACATTTTCCATCCACACTGCCCTAGCAGAGGTTCTCCATGAAGGGCCTGCCCCTACAGCAGTCTTTTGTCTGGGCATTCAGGGATTTCCATACATCTTCTGAAATCTACGTAGAGGTTCCTAAACCTCAGTTCTTGACTTCTGTGCACGTGCAGGCTCAACACCACATGGAAGCTGCTGAGGCTTGGGGAGTCCACCCTCTAAAGGCACAGCCTGAGCTGTACATTGGCCCCTTTCAGCCGTGGCTGGAGCAACTGGGACACAGGGCACCAAGTTCCTAGGCTGGAAACAGCACGAGAACCCTGGGCCCAGACTATAAAACCATTTTTTCCTCCCGGACCTCCAGGCACCTGATGGGAGAGGCTGCCATGAAAGTCTCTGACATGGCCTGGAGACATTTTCCCCATGGTCTGGGGATTTACATTAGGCTCCTTGCTACTTATGCAAATTTCTGCAGCCAGCTTGTATTTCTCCCCAGAAAATGGGTTTTTCTTTTCTATCGCATAGTCAGGCTGCAAATTTTCCAAACTTTTATGCTGTGCTTCCCTTATAAAACTGAATGCCTTTAACAGTATACAAGTCACCCCTTGAATGCTTTTGTGCTTAGAAATTTCTTCTGCCAGACACTCTAAATCATCTTTCTGAAGTTCAAAGTTTCACAAATCTCTAGGGCAGGGGCAAAATGCCACCAGTCTCTTTGTTAAAACATAACAAGAGTCACCTTTACTCCAGTTCCCAACAAGTTCCTCATCCCTATCTGAGGCCACTTCAGCCTGGACCCTATTGTCCATATCACTATCAGCATTTTGGACAAAGTCATTCAACAAGTCTCTAGGAAGTTCCAAACTTTACTACACCTTCCTGTCTTCTTCTGAGCCATCTAAACTGTTTCAACCACTGCCTGTTACCCAGTTCCAAAGCTGCTTCTACATTTTTGGGTATCCTTTTAGCAGTGCCCCACTCTACTGGTACCAATTTACTGTATTCGTTCATTTTCATGCTGCTGATAAAGGTATACCTGAAACTGGCAATAAAAAGTTTTAAGTGGACTTACAGTTCCACATGGCTGGGGAGACCTCAGAATCATGGTGGGAGGTGAAAGGCACTTCTTACATGGTGGCAGCAGGAGAAAAATGAGGAAGAAGTGAAAGCAGAAACCCCTCACTATCACAAGAATAGCACAGGAAAGACTGGTCACCATGATTTAATTACCTCTCACTGGGTCCCTCTCACATGTGGGAATTCTGGGAGATATAATTCAAGTTGTGATTTAGATGGGGACACAGCCAAACGATATCACTGATGTTTATTCTGAATTAACACATCCCTTCCTAATAAGGGGTGGGGCATTCAGGAGAAAATCAAAGTCTCTGAAGAGCAGCTTAAAGGATAGGTAAAGCATGGTGGGTCAAAACAGAGTTAGCATTCTGGAAGGAATTTAATCTTACTTGCCACGTCAAGGGTTACCCAAGGCTCCTCCATAGATACAGTTAGTTGTCCAACAGGAGCTGTGGCAGAAGGTCTCAGTCCCGTCGCTCTTGGGCTTACCTGGCTATTTCAGCCATCATGGGTTTGGGTGCTGATGGATCCCTTCAGAATGCTGGGCAATCCCTTTCCCAATGGCCAGTTTTCTTACAATGTGCCCACTGATTTATGCCCAAGGCATGGTGACTCAGATGCCCAGCTTTGGGCTTCCCACCTTTCAGCTTCCCTTGTTCAGGCCAAGAACCAGGAGGCAACCCCATGTTTGAGGTGAGCTTAAGGCTGCAGCCAAGAGCCATACTTGTGGGAGGTCCTGCTTGCACTTTCTGCTTTTCTGCTTTGTCCCTGTTATCAAAAACTAAAAATTCCGTAACCAAAGCTGTTCCTTAGAAGTTCGGGGACCCATAGCTGCTTTTAATAGTTTTCTGTGGATATCAGGGGCAGACTGGGTTATAAAATGTACTCCCAGAAGGGTTCATCTTTCCCTTGAGGCAGGATCAATGTTAGTATATTTCCCGATTGCCTCAACTAAATGCCCTTGAACAAAGTTGGATTCTCATCTTTGCCCGCAGAAACTTCCTTAACTTTTTTATAGTCAATAGGCTTTTTCAAACATTTCTTCATCCCTTTCAAAACACAAGTGACCATATGCTCTCTTCACCCCAAGTCCTCACTGCCTCTTTGATAGTTCCCTTCTGGATCTTGATCTTGAACTGCTAAACCTCTTGCCTGATGTATATTATGGTTCAAGTTGCAAGCCAATACCTCATCTGCATGGGCCCTAACTGTCCCCAAAATGCATTCTCTTTTACTCTTTTACTGTACAACACAGAGACAACAAAACGTGCAGAGCCTGCCCAGTTAAACTGTAGGTCAGAGTTAATTTCTCAAACTCATCTAGGAATTTTCCTGAATCTTCAGAGAAATGACCAAACTTCTCTTTACATAGAGCCAAATCAGACATAGAAAAGGGGACGTGTCCACTCACAGTGCCTTCTTCCCCATTTGCCACCTCTGTAAGTGGACAAAGATTTCCCTTTGGAGGTTGATAGGCAGCTCCACTATGAATAGTACTCACGGAGCTCAGTTCCTTGGGAGTGGTGGGTGTAGAGAGGGACTAGATGGGAAAGGAGGAGGAGATGAAGGATTCTCAACAGAACTTTCAGGTGGACTAGAGGAAGAAAGGACTGACACATCTGAACCTTTAGAGCTGACAGAAGAAGGGTCTGCTCCACTCAAAACTGCCTGCTGAACCGGGGGTCGGGGATGCTTGCATTAAAGGATCATCTTGCATGTCTAGTTCTTTTTCTTCTTTTTCTGTCATCAAACATGTTTCACATTATCCAACTAACATAAGTGAGCCAAGCCATGAATCTTAAACCACAAATGAACTTTGGCAAAAATGTCAAATAAGGCAAAGGAAATGAAGAAGATTTAGATGGGAATGACCAGAGCAAGCAGGTTCTGGGCAATAGTGACTGTGTGGATTAAATAAGCAGAGTTGGTTTGCCTGAATCCAAGAAAAGAAAGAATTGCATTTTTCATGTGCAAAATGAAACAAAACAGCAAGGACAGAAGTCCCCTGATTTCCATCCCAGTGCTTCTCGATCACAGTCGCTATAGCAGCAAGAAAATATAACCACATCTATGTAATTTTATTGCTCATAGCTGTTAAATACTAAATCAGCAATTTTAGAGATGGTGCCTTCAATGCTTTTTGTTCTCAAAGTTTCACAAGCAAAAGGACGGAAATCAGGAGGTACATAGAAAAAGAGTAAGTTAACATCCCTAAGATCAGTTAAAGTCTCCTGAAAATGATGGTGAAAGCCAGGCATGGTGGATCACACCAGTAATCCCAGCACTTTGGGAGGCCAAGGCGGGCGGATCACCTGAAGCCAGGAGTTTGAGACCAGCCTGGCCAACATGGTGAAACTCCACCTCTACTAAAAATACAAAAATCTGCCGGGCATGGTGGCAAGAGCCTGCAGTCCCAGCTACTTGAGAGGCTGAGGCAGTAGAATTGCTTGAACCCAGAGATGGAGGTTGCAGTGAGCTGAGATCACGCCACTGCACTCCAGCCTGGGTGGCAGAGTGAGACCGCATCTAAAAAATAAAATGAAATAACATAATGACAGTGAAACAGAGACAGCGCCCAAGAAATTGATTCATGCAGCAAGTAGAAGGCAGATTAATACAAAGGGCTTAGCCTGCAGTGCCAAACCCGTTTTTATGTGCGAGGGACTTTACTGAGAGGTCCCTAAACCTTAGAAGGGACTCTAACCCTCCTAAATCAGGCATCTGACCTCAGGGTCACTCAAGCATTCTTTCCTTTTATTAAGAGGGGCCTCTAACCCAATTCCATTATTTAACCCCACCACTTACCCAAAGTCATCCAATCAGTGCTGCAGCCTATTTCCTTTGGGTTAGAGGGTTTCTTTAGTATCATCCCTTCCGTGGTTCACCAGAAAGATGTTACAGGATCCCAACACTTACGCAAAGGTAGCCAATGGGTCAGGGTTTCTGCACTATAGTCCCTTCTGTGGTC
Organism: Mandrillus leucophaeus; assembly: GCF_000951045.1. Taxonomy (NCBI): domain Eukaryota; kingdom Metazoa; phylum Chordata; class Mammalia; order Primates; family Cercopithecidae; genus Mandrillus; species Mandrillus leucophaeus. The sequence goes on along the minus strand of NW_012110463.1, from coordinate 438,198 downwards.
CCAGAAACGTGTTACAGGAAAGGGGTCCCGATCCAGACCCCAGGAGAGGGTTCTTGGATCTCACGCAAGAAAGAATTTAGGGCAAGTCTGCAGTGCAAAGCAAAAGCAAGTTTATTAAGAAAGCAAAGTGGTGAAAGGACAGCTACTCCATAGACAAAATAGGACGTTCCTGACATCCACCCTAGGTACAATGCTTGTATATCAGATGTGTCCTGCTACAAGGGTTTGTAATACATAATTAATTTTCTTAATTACTACATTTTGCGAGAACTGATATTATTATCTTTAAAGCAAAATTAGGAATGCCTTTGTTCTCCAGATATCAGGATATCTGGACACTCCCAAGTCTGAGTCTGTTTAGTAAACATTATTAATTTGTTCCCTTAACCATAAACATTTAGAGGCTAGGAATGCCTAATTTTCTGGGAATGCAGCCCAGCAAGTCTCGGCCTCCTTTTTTTTTTCTTTTTCTTTTTTTTTGAGACAGAGTCTTGCGGTCTCGCTCTGTCGCCCAGGCTGGAGTGCAGTGGCGCGATCTCAACTCACTGCAAGCTCCGCCTTCCGGGCTGACGCCATTCTCCTGCCTCAGCCTCCTGAGTAGCTGGGACTACAGGCGCCCGCCACCGCGCCGGGTATTTTTTGGCACTTTTAGTAGAGACAGGGTTTCACCGTGTTAGCCAGGATGGTCTTGATCTCCTGACCTCGTGATCCGCCCACCTTGGCCTCCCAAGGTGCTGGGATTACAGGCATGAGTCACCGCACCCGGTTTCAGCCTCAATTTTGTAGCCCTCACTCAAAATGGAGTTCTCTGTGTGGAACCCCTCTGACATAACCACTGCAGGAACATACCAGGAAAAACCAAAAGATTTCACAGACCCTTTGAAAGAAGCAGATTGTTGCTGCAAACCCCGTGACACAGCTGAAGAATTGTGAGTTCCCCAAAGTGTGAGAGAAAGAAAGTCTACCTTTGAACGCACATCCCCACTGGGGGACCTGAAAAGTCCAGATCAAGGGAAACGTATTTAACTTTACCTAGAGCTGAAATGAATTTAGGGAGCTGAGTGAAATATAAAAGAAGAAGCAAGAGAAAGAGCCTGTAGGCATTCCTAGCCCCCAGCTCAAGACCAAAGGAGTCATTCCTGACTTTATCTCACAAGGGCCTTTGCGAAAGGCAGCTAGCAGAATTAGGAAGGGGCCAAAAGAATAAAAAAGCTTTTAATGAACTGTGCAATAATTTTGACCGAGGATAAATGTTACTGCGCAGAGTCTGTAGGGGTAAATAGGAAGTGCAGATACAAGCACAGAAGCTGTGCAGCAAAAGGTGTGGGCAAGTGGGGAGGGGTGAAGCCTGAAAGCCTTTTTGGCTTTCTCAGCGGGAGGCATGTAGCCTGGGGCAAGATCTCAACTCTGCACGCTGGCTGCCTTGATATAAACTTCATGCTTTTGGCAGGACAGGGTGGGAATGGAATGAGACTGGCCTTGCTGGCTGCATGGGAGCTGGGTGAAGCCCGCCACTGCCAGCTTTGTCTCACTTTCTTGGTGCTCTGTATGGAGCAGCAAAGGCAGCCATAACTTCCCTTAAAACATAACTCCATTGACTTGAGAACCACTTCTCCTCCAACAGTGACTGCAGCAAGCCACTGAGAGTCTGAGTTCAGACTGGTCTAATCCTGCCTCCCCCTGATGATTTTTCTCTACTCAACCTGGTAGCTGAAGGTGAAATAAAGTAACTTTTGGAAGATCTATGGTCCTACCCATCACCTGAGAATCCTGAACGGGTATCCTGGTTAACATAGAGCCAGTCTATACCCCCTTTCTACTACCACAGCTGGTGCTCTCCTGAAAGCACCACCATTTGGCTGGAGGCCAACTGACACAAGCCATGACAGCAACTCATAACAGAGCAGCCCTGCTCCAAGGAAAAAACAAAAAACAATAACAACTAATTCCACTACCTGTGACATCCTGGCTAACCAGAGTTCCTGAGTCTGTCCACATGACAAATTCACTGCTTGCATAACAAGCACTTGAGAAAACCAATGCACTAAATAAAACTACAACCAAGGTCTCTCACACAGTCAATTTCACTTCCCTGCCACCTCCACTGAAGCAGGTGCTGGTATTCATGGCTGAGAGACCTGAAGACAGCTTACATCACAGGACACTTTGCAGACATTCCTCGGTATCAGCCTGGAGCTGTGGAGCTCCACTGGGTTACTAGTCCCAGGAGAGCAGTAACAATCACTGTAGTCTGACTTGCAGAAAGCTCATCCCTAGGGAAAGTGAGAAAGCACCACATCAAGAAATCACTCCATGGAACAGACGAATCTGAACAGGAGCCCTTGAGTCCAAGATCTTTCCACTGAAATAGTCTAGCCAAATGAGAAGAAACCAGAGAATTAATTCCAGTATGACAAGACAAGGTTCTATAACACCCCCAGAATATTGCACTAGCTCTTCTGTAATCATTCCAAACCAAAAAGAAATGTCTGAGTTGCCAGAAAATAAATTGAGAAAGTTGATTATTAAGCTACTAGAACAGTAACCAGAGAAACAAGAAAACCAACTTAAAGAAATTTTAAAAATTAATACAAGATACGAATTTAAAAATTTCCAAAGAAATAAATGTTATAAATTAAAAAACAATCACCACTTCTGGAAATGAAAGATACACTTACAGAAATACAAAATAAACTGGAAAGTTTAAACAATAGACTACAACAAGTAGAAGAAAGAACTTCAGAGCTTGAAGAAAAGTCTTTCAGATTAAATCAGTCTGACAAAGACAAAGAAGAAAGAATCAACAAAATGAACAAAGCTTCCAAGAAAATTGGGATTATGTTAAATGACCAACCCTAGGAATAATTGGTGGTCCTGAAAAAAAACAAAAAGATAAATTTACATGTTTGGAAATTTTATTTGAGTGAATAATTGAGAAAAACTTCTCAGACCTTGCTAGTGATCTAGATATCACAAAAAATTTATCACAAAAGGATCATCACCTATTCACATAGTCATTAGGTTATCTAAATTCATGATGAAGAAAAGGATCATAAGAGCTGTGAGGAAAAGCATGAGGTACCCTATAAACAAAACCTACCAGATTAACACAGATTACTCAGCAGAAACCCTACAAGAAAGAAGGGACTATGTTCCTGTCTTTAGCCTCCTTAAACAACACAGTTTTTAGCCAAGAATGTTGTATCCAGTTAGAGTAAGCTTCATAAATGAAAGCGAGATAAAGTCATTTTCAGAAAAACAAGTGTTGAGAGAATTTACAAGTACCAAGCCAGCAATAGAAGAAATGCTAAAAGAACTTCTAAATCTTGAAAGAAAACCTCAAAATACACAAAAATAGTACCTCCTTAATGTATAAATCTCACAAGGCCTATAAAACAATAACAAAAAAACTCAAAGGTATTCAGGCAACAGCTAACCTGATGAATACAGCAGTACCTCACATCTGAAAACTAACATTAAATGTCAATAACCTAAATGCTCTACTTAAAAGATGCAGAATGGCAGAATAAATAAAAATTTACAGCAGGGCACGGTGGCTCACGCCTGTAATCCCAGCACTTTGGGAGGCCGAGGTGGGTGGTTCACCTGAGGTCAGGAGTTCAAGACCAGCCTGGCCACCATGGTGAAACCCCATCTCTACTAAAATAGAAAAATTAGCCAGGTGTGGTGGCGTGCGCCTATAATCCCAGCTACTCAGGGTGCTGAGGCAGTAGAATTGCTTGAACCTGAGAGGCAAAAGTTGCAGTGAGCTAAGATCATGCCACTGCACTCCAGTCTGGGCAACAAGAGTGACACTCCATCTCAAAAGAAAGAAAAAAATAATTAGCAACCAAGCATCTACTGTCTTTAAGAGACTTGCCTAACAAATAAAAACTTAAATAAACTTAAGGCAAAGAAGTGGAAAAAGATATTCTGTACAAATGGAAACAAAAAGTAAGAAGGAGTAGCTATTCTCATAGTAGACAAAACAGACAATGGTAAACAAAACAAAATGAAACAAAAAAAACAAAGAATAACATTATATAATAATAAAAGAACTGGTCCAACAGGAAGCCATCACAATTCTAAATCCATATGCACCTAACACTGGAGCTCCCAGATTTATAAAATAATATCTGCTAGGCAAAAGAAAGGAGATAGAAAGCAACAAAATAATAATGGAGTACTTTAATATCCCACTGACAATACCAGAAAGGTCATCTAGACAGAAAGTCAACAAAGATACAATAAATTTAAACTGTATACTAGAATAAATTGACTTAACAGATATTTACAAAACATTCTACTCAACAACTGCAGAATATTCATTCTATTTATTAGCACATAAAAATTATCCAAAATAGACCATATAATAGGCTACAAAATAAGTCTCACCAATTTTAAGAAAATCAAAATTATATCAAGTATTCTCTCAGGCCACATTGGAATGAAATTGGGAATCAATTCCAAAATGAATCCTCAAATGCATTGAAATTACATAACCTGCTCTTGAATAATTTTTTCATCAACAATGAAATCAAGATGGAAGTTTAAAATTTTTTATAACCAAACAATAGTAGTGACACAACCTATCAAAACCTCCGGAATACAGCAGAAGTGGTGCTAAGAGGAAAGTTCATAGCATTAAATGCCTACATCAAAAGGTCTGAAAGGCCACAAATAGAAAATCTAACCTCACACCTCAGGGAACTAGAGAAACAAGAACAAACCAAACCCAAACCCAGCAAAAAACAAACAAACAAAAAGCAATAATCAGAGAATTAACATAATTGAAAATTTAAATAACACAAAAGACAAATGAAACAAAAAGCTTGTTTTTTAAAAGATAACCAAAATTAATAGACCATCAGTGAGATTAACCAAGAAAAGAAGAAAGAGAGAAGATCTAAATAAGCTCAATTAGAAACAAAATGGGAGATATTACAACTAGTACCACAGAAATACAAAAGATAATCCATGGCTACTATGAATACTTTTACATGCACAAACTAGAAAACCTAGAGGAGTTGGATAAATTCCTGGAAATGTACAACCCTCTTGGATTAAACCAGAAAGAAATAGAAACTCTCCATAGACCAGTAATGAGTAGTGAGATTGAAACAGTAATAAAAAATTGCCAAAAAAAAAAAAAAAAGGTCCAGGACCAGATGGATTCACAGCTGAATTCTATGAGGCATTCAAGGAAGAACTGGTACTAACCCAAATAAAACTATTTCAAAAATAGAGAAACAGGATATCTTTCCTAAATCATTTCATGAAGCCAGTATCACCCTAATACCAAAACCAGGAAAGAACATAGCACAAAACTGCACACTAATATTCCTGATGAACATAGATGCAAAAATTCTTAACAAAATACTAGCTAACCAAATACAACAGCATATCAAATAATAATACACCATGATCAGGTACATTTTATACCAGGGATGGAGGGATGGTTTAACATATGTAAGTCAATAAATGTGATACATCACATAAGCAGAATTAAAAACAAAAACCACATGATCATCTCAATAGATGCAGAATAATATTTGTTTTTCCTTCACATGAAATCTCTGTCACCTGGGCTGCAGTGCAGTGACATGATCTCGGCTCACTGAAACTTCTGCCTCCGGGGTTCAAGCGATTCTTATGCCTCGGCCTCCCAAGTAGCTAAAATTACAGGTGTTCACCACTACACTCAGCTAATTTTTTGTAATTTGGTAAAGAAGGAGTTTTACCATATTGCCCAGGCTGGTTGAACTCCTGAACTCAGACAACTCACCAGCCTCGGCCTCCCAAACTGCTAGGATTACACGCATGAGCCACCACACTCAGACCAGAAAAACATTTTAAAAATCCAGCATCTTTTTATGATTGCAACCCTCAGCAAAATCGGCACAGGGGGTACATACCTTAAGGTAATAAAAGCCATCTATGACAAATCCACAGCCAACATTATACTGAATGAAGAAAAATTAAAACGTTCTTCTTGACAAGTGGAACAAGACAAGAATGGTCACTTACAACACTTCTATTCAACATAGTGCTGGAAGTCCTAGCTGGAGCAATTAGACAATAAATTTAAAAATAAATAAATAAATTGCATTCAAATCTGTAAAGAGGAAGTCAAACTGTCACTGTTTTCTGAATTTATGATTTTATACCTAGAAAACCCTAGAGATTTCTTAAAAAGCTTCTAGATCTAATGAATAAATTCAGTAAACTTTTAGAATACAAAATCAATGTACACAAATCAGCACCACTGCTAAACACCAACCGCTACCAAGCTGAAAATTGAATCAAGAACTCAACCCTTTGCAAAAACCTGAAAAAAAAAAAATAATTAGAAATATAGGCCGGGCGCGGTGGCTCAAGCCTGTAATCCCAGCACTTTGGGAGGCTGAGACGGGCGGATCACAAGGTCAGGAGATCGAGACCATCCTGGTTAACACGGTGAAACCCCGTCTCTAGTAAAAAATACAAAAAACTAGCCGGGCGAGGTGGCGGGCGCCTGTAGTCCCAGCTACTCGGGAGGCTGAGGCAGGAGAATGGTGTGAACCTGGGAGGCGGAGCTTGCAGTGAGCTGAGATCTGGCCACTGCACTCCAGCCTGGGCGACAGAGCTAGACTCCATCTCAAAAAAAAAAAAAAGAAATATACCTAACCAAGGAGGTGAAATACATCTACAAAGAAAATTACAAAACACTGCTTAAAGAAACCATAGATATCACAATCAAATGGAAACATATCCTATGCTCATGGATAGGTAGTGTCAATATTGTAAAAATGACCATACTGACAAAAGCATTCTACAAGTCAGTTTTCATCAAAATACCACCATCATTCTTCACAGAACTAGAAAAAAATCCTAAAATTCATATGGAGCCTTAAAAAAGCCCACATAGCCAAAGCAAGACTAAGCATAAAGTAAAAAATTAGAGGCATCACATGACCTAACTTCAAACTACACTACCAGGCTATAGTTACCAAAACAACATGCTACTGGTATGAAAGTAGACACACAGACAAATAGAACAGAATAGTGAACTCAAAAATAAAGCCAAATACTTTCAGCCAACTGATCTTTGAGAAAGTAAATCAATACATAAGGTAGGAAAAGGACACCCTATTCAACAAATGCTCCTGGGATAATTGGCAAACCACATGTGGAAGAATAAAACTGAATCTTCATCTCTTACCTTATACAAAAATTAATTCCATATGGAGAAAAGATTTAAATCTAAAACTTGAAACTGTAAACATTGTAGAAGCTAACATCAGAAAAACTCTTGTAGACGTTGGCTTGGGCAAATAGTGCATGACCAAGAACCCACAAGCAAATAAAACAAAAACAAAGAAAAAGAAAATGGGACTTAATTAAACCAGAAACCTTCTTGACTACAACAGAAATAATCAGCAGAGTAAACTTACAACCCACCAAGTGGGAGAAAATCTTCACAGTCTGTGCATCCAACAAAAGACAAATATTCTGAATCTACAAGGATCTCAAAAGAATCAGAAAAAAAAAAAAAATCCCATGAAACAGTAAGCTAAAAACATGAATAAACAATTCTCAAAAGGAGATATACAAATGGCCAACAAACATATAAAAACATGCTAAACATCACTAGTTATCAGGGAAATGCAAATCAAAACCACAATGTGATACCACCTTATTCCTACAAGAATGGTCTTAATTTAAAAATTTAAAAATGCCAGATGTTGACAAGAATGTGGTGAAACAAAAGCACTTTTACACTGCTGGTGGGAATGTAAACTAGTACAACCACTATAAAAGAAAAAACAGAATGAAGATTTTTTAAAGAACTAAAGGAGGCCGGGTGCGGTAGCTCAAGCCTGTAATCCCGCACTTTGGGAGGCCCATACGGGCAGATCACGAGGTCAGGAGATGAAGACCATCCTGGCTAACACGGTGAAACCCTGTCTCTACTAAAAAAAAAAAAAAAAAATACAAAAAACTAGCTGGGTGAGGTGGTGGGCGCCTGTAGTCCCAGCTACTCGGGAGGCTGAGGCAGGAGAATGGCGTAAACCCGGGAGGCGGAGCTTGCAGTGAGCTGAGATCGGGCCACTGCACTCCAGCCTGGGCGACAGAGCAAGACTCCATCTCAAAAAAAAAAAAAAAGAACTAAACGTAGGGCTGGGCCTGGTGGCTCACGGCTGTCATCCCAGCCCTTTAGGAGACTTAGGCAGGTGGATCAGGAGGTCAGGAGTTCAAGACCAGCCTGGCCAAGATGGCGAAACCCTGTCTCTACTAAAAATACAGAAAAAATTAGCTGGGCATGGTGGCAGGCGCCTGTGATCCCAGGTACTTTGGAGGCTGAGGCAGGAGAATCTCTTGAACCCCGGCGGCAGAGGTTGCAGTGAGCCAAGATCATGCCACTGCACTCCAGCCTGGGTGACAGAGTGAGAATCTGTCTCAAAACAAAAACAAAAACAAACAAACAAACAAAAACTAAAACTAAAGGTAGAACTATCATTTGATACAGCAATCCCACTACTCGTTATCTACACACAGAAAAAGAAATCATTATATTAAAAAGACACATGCACACACGTTTATACCAGCACAATTTGCAACTGTAAAAATACAGAACCAGCCTAAATGCCTATCATCCAATGAGTGGATAAAGAAATGTGATATATATGTGTGCATATATATCACTATATATATCCATATATATATACACACATACACAAACAATGGAATACTACTCAGTCAAAAAAGGAACAGAATATTGGCATTTGAAGAAACCTGGATGAAGTTGGAGACAATTATTCTAAGTGAAGTAACTCAGGAATGAAAAACCAAATATTATATGTTCTCACTCATAGTGGGAGCTAAGCTCTTATGCAAAGGTGTAAGAATTATACACAGGACTCTGGGGACTCAGGTGGAAGGGTGGACATAAATTCAATGTTAAATGTGAACTCATGGAGAACCTAGACAGCCAACAGCCACTTGTTCATTCCTGAGTTTGGAGGGGCCCTTCTGAATTGTTAGATGTACCCAAGGTTAAAGGCCCTGAAGTGTTGCTGAAGGACATGTTGACTCTCATACTTGGGCCAGGAATATGTCACAATATTTTCTGAGGGCAGGGACCAGACAGGAGTGTCACATCACCTGAATACTCAGTCGGGAATATGTTACAATTTTCTCCTGACAGCAGGACACAGGCAGCAGAGTCAAATCACCTGGATGCTGAACCCAGCAATAGGTAACAATGCTCTCTGTGGTTCAAGGCCCAGGCAGGAGAGACACATTACCTGGTACCTAGGCTTAGTGATAAGTCCCAATTTTTCCTGTGGGCACAGTGCAGGGAAAAATGGAGATCTTAGGTGATTGATGCAGAGATATGTCACAAGGCCCTCTGTAGAAAGGGCCCAGGCGAGGGCCTTCCATTTTATATATGTTGGGCCTAGTAATATGTCCTATTGTGCAAAATATTCTGGGCCTAGGTAAAAGAAAAGAGTCACATAACCTGAATGCAGAACTTAGCAGTATGTCACGATGCACCCTGTGGGCAGCACCAAGGCAAGAAAAAAGACTTACATTACCTTTATTCCTGATTTAAAGTCCAATGTCTTGTAAGAGAATATTGACTAATGCAAAAATACATACAGACATGTGTGTGTGTGATTGGTGCTTATATTCACACAGTCCCCCATACCACAGGAGAAAACAGATAACTGTCAGGCCTCTGAGCTCAAGCCAAGCCATCGCATCCCCTGTGACTTGCACGTATAGGCCTGTGACTTGCACGTCCGCATCCCCTGTGACTTGCATGTATACGCCCAGATGGCCTGAAGTGAAAATGCCCTGCCCCACCTTAACTGATGACATTCCACCACAAAAGAAGTGAAAATGGCCGGTCCTTGCCTTAAGCGATGACATTACCTTGTGAAATTCCTTTTCCTGGCTCATCCTGGCTCAAAAAACTCCCCTACTGAGCACCTTGTGACTCCCACTCCTGCCCGCCAGAGAACAACCCCCCTTTTGACTGTAATTTTCCTTTACCTACCCAAATCCTATAAAACAGCCCCACCCTTATCTCCCTTCGCTGACTCTCTTTTCGGACTCAGCCCGCCTGCACCCAGGTGATTAAAAAGCTTTATTGCTCACACAAAGCCTGTTTGGTAGTCTCTTCACATGGACGCGCATAACAATAACCACAGACTGACCATTAGGGCCAAGTCCAAATAGCAAAATAAGCTTGCCTTTAATCTATTTTCTCCATATCTAAACATTGGAGGTTAAGACTGTGGACAGATCTGAAGATAGAGTTTTCTTGTTTTGTGGCTTCATCATTCTTTGTTCACTGTCTGATGTTTGGAATTAAGGTGAGCAACAGGGGGGCAGTAGTGGTTAATAAAATAACCAGAGGTAACCACAGGTCGACCTGCGGTTATTTTATTCTATCTGTCCTCTGTTCTTTCTATGGTCACTAACTGTTTCTTCCTTGGAATTGAAGAGAGATGTTGGTAGAGAGAAGCTGTCCATTCACCTCTGGCAAAAAAGGGATGTTCAGGCTCTTCACTCCCCTGACATCAGAGCTGCACTTTAATGTGGCAGCTATTGGCCACGTGTGGCTACTGGGTGCCTGGAATGTGGCTGGTCTGAATTGCAATGTGTTAGAAAGGTAAAATACAGTTATTTTCAAAGATTTAGTTCCACATATATGTGTGTGTGGGGTGTGTGTGTGTGTGTGTATATATATGTGTGTTTCATTAATAATTTCATATTGCTCCCATATTAAAATAATACTTTGGATATATTGGGTTAATTAAATTGTTACAATCAATTCCATTTGTTTTTTTCTTTTCAAAATTTGACTACTAGAAAATTTAAAATTCACATGTGGCTCACATTTTATTTGAGGATTGCTTCTTTTTAAAATTCTCGGGCTGCCTACTCAAAGGACCAGAAGCCAGGAAGGTCATAAAATCTGAAATTCTAAAATAATAATTATTATATTATTTTTATTTGTGAGTAGCCACATATCATTTACAAGTGTATATGACCTTATACACAAGGTTAAATACAAATACCCTCTGGGATGGGCCGGGCTCAGCTGAAAGAGGAAGCCCTGGCTGAAAAGGCTGCAGGGTAGGCTGTCACTCTGCATTCAGCCCAGTGTCTGATCACATCTTCTGTCACTCAGGGCCTGAAGGGTCAGGACCTTAAACGTTGTCCAATCAGGCACGCTGGGCTGGGAACCGTCCAATCAGGCACGCAGCTGGAGCAGACAAGATGGCTTCCGGGATTTGGCGGCGCCTTTGTCTCTGGCTGCAGCCGGAGCCCCAGGTTTCGCCTTCACTTCTCTGTGTCGTCTGCTCCTAGAGGTCCAGCCTCAGTGGGCCTGTGACCTGCAGAAACTGGGAGATCCACAGCTAAGACTCCAGGACCCCCTGGAAGCCTAGAAATGGTGAGCGTTCCGGGTGCGACACCCCCAGAGGTGGAAGGGGCTGGTTGGAACCGGTGGGAAGTGGCTATAGCGGGACTCAGGCCTCCCGGCAGTCAGCTCCACAATCTGCACCCCGAGTTCTTCCCCAGCTTGGCCTCAGTCCCCTGCAGCCATAAGATGGCGGCGCGCTGACAGCCAGGCCCCGGGGCGTCCGTCTCTTCTCTGCGTAGTGACTGTGCCCTGGCCTGTAGCCCTCTCTGGCAGCTCTGTACCCGCAGTGCCGCATCTCTCTCCGATTGTGCAGGGATCACGGGACGGGCGTCACGGGAGAATCCTGACTCAGGGTGCGGGTTCATTAATGGGAACAGTTTTCCTCCATGGGGTTCCCAGTTCCTATTTTCTCCTGTTAAAATTTTATGGGAGGGCCGGGCGCGGTGGCTCACGTCAGTAATCCCAGCACTTTGAGAGACCGAGGCAGGTGGATCACCTGAGGTCAGGAGTTCAAGACCAGTTTGACCAACATGGTGAAACCCCGTTTCTACTAAAAATCCAAAATTAGCCGGGCGTGGCGGCACATGCCTGTAATCCCAGATACTCGGAAGGCTGAGGCAGTAGAATCGCTTGAACCCGGGAGGTGGCGGTTGCTGTGAGCCGAGATGGCGCTATTGCACTCCAGCCTGGGCAACAAGAGCGAAATTCCGTCTCAAAAAATAAGTAAATAAATAAATAAATAATAGGGGTCACCACAAAAATATTGTAGAATTTAATCAAAGATGGAATCAAAAATTGTGGAGCACTCAGCTGTGGTTTGTAGCTTGTGACTTATGAGAGCAACTTGAAAGACTTTTAAAGGTACATGATGAAGATAACCAAATTAAATAATTGGTTAGGTACAGTTCATAGTTACTTGATTTGTACGATTGAGGTGGACATTTCCTGGTTATGTAATCAGAGGTTAATTGGCAGTTTATGATTGATTAAGCCTAAATTTTGTTTTCGTCAGTCCAGTAATTTACAAAAAAAAAGCATTTGAGTTAGCGTTTTTAAAAAGTAGGAACCCAGGGACTAGAGTAACCTCAGTCTCATTACCTGCTACTTAGTTATTTTAACACTCCACAGGGGACTGATTTTCCCCTGCGTTTTTCCGCAGTTCTCTCAAGCTGGGTCTCAAGTCTACCCCTCACATCCCATTCCTCCAGACTAACTATGACTTGTAGTAAAATACTAAATTTCCAGTTTCTTCTCACATTGTCAAATGCCACTTTCCCCTTTTCTAATTCACATTATCAATTATTTGTCTTTTATTTTACACTTCAGATACTGTATTCTAACCATTTTTTGACATTGGCACTAAAAAAATTGTTTTCTGTTTGAAAATATTTTTTATGAGAAGAAAAAGAAGAACAATCCCCTGACACTGTATTGTAAAAAAATCTTTTCGCCTCATTTTTAAAAATCTTCTCTAGGCACAGAGATAGTATCAGAATATTTTTGGGTCAAGATTTCCCTTTGGAAACTTTATGGGTGATGTGGCCTCAGCCACCCTTCAGTTTTTTCTAGTCCTGGGCTTCAGTAGTTTCTGTGAATAAACCAATATACCTCCCATGGCTATGTCTGCTTGAGTGTCTAGTGAATATAATCTACTGGGTTGTTTTCTTTCATAAAACAACCTGAGGTATGGAGTGTAGCCTCTTAGTGGAACAAATGGATGCCCTTGGACTGATCGGACTCTCACCTGCGCTCTTCCTTTGAAAAACTAACCCTTGCCTGCACGGTGATGCATGCCTGTAATTCCAGCACTTTGGGAGTCTGAGGCAGTGGATCGCCTGAGGTCAGGAGTTCGTGACCAGCCTGACTAACATGGTGAAACCCCGTCTCTACTAAATACAAAGAAATTAACTGGGCCTGGCGGTGCATGCCTGTAATCCGAGCTACTTGGGAGGCTGAGCCAGGAGAATCGCTTGTACCTGGGAGGTGGAGGTTGCAGTGAGCCGAGATCGCGCCATTGAACTCAAGCATGGGCACCAAGAGCGAAACTCCATCTCAAAAAAAGAAAAAATAACCCTTGAGACATTAAGATTGCCTTTACTCAACCCAGCTTCCATTTCTTGGAGACACATTGCTGATGACAGCCAATCAGATACTGGTATTGAGGGAAAAACACAGAGATAATTTCTGTCCCCTGGATTGTCTAAGATTTGTGAAAGAAAAAATAGCATTTCAAAAGACAAAAAAAAGTGAGTCAGTGAAACGATGCAAAAACTTGCAAAGTAAAATGCACTTGGGGCGGTCACTGAGGCATAGTGCAGTGAGAGGGTGGTCACTGAGCACTTAAGTGAGCAGGATGGGGTGGGAGAGTCTCTCAAGTGATTGGTGACCTGACTTGACACATGAATTAGACACATCTGTTTTCTTTTTTTTTTTTGAGATGGGGTTTTGCTCTTGTTGCCTAGGCTGGAGTTCGGTGGCACCATCTCGGCTCACTGCAACCTCTGCCTCCCAGGTAGCTGGGATTACAGGCATACACCACCATGCCCAGCTAATTTTGTGTTTTTAGTATAAACAAGAGTTTTCCCATGTTGGCCAGGCTTGCCTCGAACTCCCCACCTCAGGTGATCCACCCCTCTCGGCCTCCCAAGATGCTGGGATCACAGGCATGAGCCACCGTGCGGGGCTGACACATCTGTTTTCTAATCAGCATTGCCACTCCCTAGCTTTGTCACCTTGAAAAGATTTGTGCACTTATTTTTACTTTTTTTTTTTTTTGAGACGGAGTCTCGCTTTGTCGCCCAGGCTGGAGTGCAGTGGCGTGATCTCGGCTCACTGCAAGCTCTGCCTCCCGGCTCACTGCAAGCTCTGCCATTCTCCGGCCTCAGACTCCCCAGTAGCTGGGACTACAGGTGCCCGCCACCACACCCGGCTGATTTTTTTGTATTTTTAGTAGAGACGGGGTTTCACTGTGTTAGCCAGGATGGTCTCGATCTCCTGACCTCGTGATCCACCCGCCTCTGCCTCCCAAAGTGCTGGGATTACAGGTGTGAGCCACCACGTGTAGCCGGTGACTTTAGTTTTTTTAAATGTAAATTGCATTTTATTAGTAGCATTTCAAAGGTAAGCAAATATGTCCAAAAAGCATGTAAGAGTTGGGTTTCAGGAAAAAAAAAAATCTAATTTTATATTCTATTTATTAAAAGTTTTTATTTACCTTTTTCTTTCCCATAGTGAGTTTAGAAAATTTGTCAGTTGTGTTTATGGCTGGGTGATTTCAAACAGAATTCCAAGGTTTAGCTGTTAGAATCCTACTAAGGAAAAGAATAAGGGCCAGGTGCGGTGGCTCACACCTGTTATCCCAGCATTTTGAAAGGCTGAGGTATGCGGATCATGAGGTCATGAGTTCGGGACCAGCCTGGCCAATATGGTGAAACCTCATCTCTACTAAAAATACAAAAATTAACCAGGCATGGTGGCGCACGCCTGTAGTCCCACCTACTTGGGAGGCTGAAGCAGGAGAATCGCTTGAACTCGGGAGGTGGAGGTTGCAGTGAGCTGAGATCGTACCACTGCACTCCAGCCTGGGTGACAGAGTGAGAGAATCCCTCTTCCTTTTTGGCTGTAAAAATTAAATACATTTCCACAAGAAAATGTAGTAGATAATTGGTGAGTTACATAGATTCATGAAAACATAGTTCCTCTTTTTGCACCATAAATTTGTGACAGTGAATATCAGTTCTGTATCCTATGATCTTGATTTCTGAATTTAATGCTAAGTGTTATGAGATGAAATTTGGTACCTCCTAGAAGTGTTCTCATATGACGAATTGTTTACTACATAACTTTCTTTTTTTCTGAGACGGAGTCTCGGTCTGTCACCCAAGCTGGAGTGCAGTGCCATGATCTCGGCTCACTGCAACCTTCCGTCTCCCAGATTCAAGTGATTCTTCTGCCTCAGCCTCCCGAGTAGCTGGGATTACAGGTGCGCATCACCAAGCCTGGCTAATTTTTGTATTTGTAGTAGAGATGGGGTTTCACCATGTTGGCCAGGCTAGTCTCGAACTCCTGACTTCAGGTGACCTGCTGGCCTTGGCCTCCCAAAGTGCTGGGATTACAAGTGTGAGCCACCGTGCCTGGCCTACTACATAACTTTTAAAATAAATAATAAAATAATACTTTTATTGTTTGAAAGGTATAGACACTTTTGGTTTTCTTATAGAGGTATGAAATGGAAGCGCCTTAAAATTTTCTTTTTGTATGCCAACACTGTGTTTCAGTAATTTTGCTGGATTTTTCAAACACTTAGTTTCAGACACCAAGTGAATAACTCAGATATGAAAATTAAAGCTTGAACTCATCTAAAGCTAATATTGAGCCTGCAAAAGGAGGTTATTAAAGGTCCAGTTGGTTCTTTCTGGGGAGCCTTTTCTGCAGATATCTCAGCCTGCTCACCTCAGCCATGGAAGAAGGCTTTACCCTGAGAGAAGCTTGAGAGCCCTGGGAAGCTGGAGATGCACAGGCAGGTGCAGTTAAGATTAAAATGAAAAAGGACTGGGAAGGTCTTACTGAAGATAAAATTATTATTGATTTGAGGCAGTTTCTAAATTTTATAAAATGAAACAAAGTTAGATTTATGTAAAAAAATTTAATTCCAAAGGAGTATTGCAACAGGAGGAAGTACCAACTATTATTGCAAAGTTCAGGCAGACAAGGGCTTTTTTTCACAGAGGGGAGAAAACAAGATTAGAAAGAAAATAGCAGAAGAATGGCGAATAGAGGGTGAAAAAATCAGGTTTTAGGTCAGAAAATGTTTTACCCTGAAGTTAGCATGTTCTTAGGATGAACATAAAATGGGGCTGTATGTTGGCTCAGACCGAGTGTAGCTCAGTTTAGTAGCTGTGGGAAAAGAAAAACTTAAGTTTGATTAAGAAGTATTTTATTTTGACCACTGAAGACAAATTTAGCTGATTTTTTAATAAGAAAAGGAAGGAAATGTGCAGTCTATGTCTGGCTATACGACAGGTGAGAAAAGAGAGCACCACCTAAGTCGTATAAGAGGGTGTTTCTTTTAAAAAACTATTTCTGGAGAACACAAAGGATGGAGAATTTTATTAATCATAGTTCTTTATCAGGATTATCTACGTGCTTCATCTTTGCCCACCTTTTTTCCTGGTCCTATGTATTTCTTCCATTTGACTTTTTCTGAGTTGTATTTTTTATAATAAACTGGTAAAGATAACTACAGTGTTTCACTGAGTTCTGTGAATAGCTCTATTATATTACTGAACTTGAGGAAAGTTCTGGGAGTCCTCAGTTATTAAACAGTGGCTCAGAAGCATAGATCAGCCCATGAAGTTTGTGACTGGAATCTGCAGTAAAGACAATGTTGTGGACTGTGCTCTGAATCAGGGTCTGTGCTGACTCTGGGTATTGTCAGAATTCAAATGTTAGACAGTGAGTGTTGGAGAATTGCTTGGTGTTCAGTAAACTCTACAGATTTGGTGCCAGAAAAAAGATATCACAGAGGCCTGGCCTGGAATGGAACTCTGGGTGCCTGGGAATCGGAGGCTCTGCTCTCCTGTACACAAGCTGTCACACTGCTCATTGTCCTGTGATTTCAGGTCTCCTCCACGGGTGAGCGAGGACTGAAAACTTAGAGGACAAGAGCTGTGATAACAAACCCCACTTTCCCACAGCTGCCACCACAAGATTTCCACCTACTCACAAACACAGCCCCTAGGCATTGACGTGCCCAAACCCCTCCCAGGACTAGGCACCACCCTCAGAAAATTCACAGCAGCATTTTTTATCCCAGTGCTTCTTGCCAAAAACCCAAAAAATGACTGCATCTCCTAGAATATCCCCACGCCCAGACTCTGAATCTGTAGCAGTAATCTGTTTTCTCCACCATCCTAGGGTTGTGACCAACTGTTCGTAATCTCATCTGCCTGCCTTCATGGACACAAAAATAAGTCAGAGTGCAGCCTCACCTAAGCCACTATCTGCAGTACAAACCAGTCCTTCCACCTACGTTGCACTCTCCTCCATCTATAGATTTTTTACTTTTAACTTTTATTTTTGGTTCATGGGTACATCTGCAGATTTGTTATACAGGTAAAATTATGTCATGAAGGTTTGGTGTGCAGATTATTTTGTCACTGAGATGCTAAGCATGGCACCAAACAAGTATCTTTTTTCTGATTCTCTTTGTCCTCCTACTCTCCACCCTCAACTGAGTCTCAGTTTTTGTTGTTCCTCTCTTTGTGTCCATGTGTTCTTATTATTTAGCTCTTATTTTTTTAAATTTATTTTTCTGAGACAGAGTTTTGTTCTTGTTGCCCAGGCTGCAGTGCAATGGCTCCATCTCAGCTAACTGCAACTTCCGTCTCCCAGGTTCAAGCGATTCTCCTGTCTCAGCCTCCTGAGTAGCTAGCATTACAGGCACCCACAACCATACCTGGCTAATTTTTGTATTTTTTAGTAGAGATAGGGTTTCACCATGTTGGCCAGGCTGGTCTCAAACTCCTGACCTCGTGGTTCACCTGCCTCGGCCTCCCAATGTGCTGGGATTACAGGCGTGAGCCACTGCTCCCAGCCAGCTCTTATTTATAAATAATAACATGCATTTGATTTTCTGTTTCTGCATTAGTTTTCTAAGGATAATGGTCTCTAGTTCCATCCATGTTGCTGCAAAAGAAATGATCTTGGTATCTTTTTATGGCCACACAGTATTCCATGATGTTTATGTACTCTTTTTTTTTTTTTTTTTTTTTTTTTTTTTTGAGATAGAGTCTGGCTTTGTCCCCAGGCTAGAGTGCAGTGGTGCAGATGTTGGCTCACTGCAACCTCTGCCTCCTAGTTCAAGCGAGTCTCCTGACTCAGCCTCCCTAATAGTTGGGATTACAGGTGCCCACTACCACACCCAGCAAATTGTATTTTTAGTAGAGATGGGGTTTCACTATGTTGGCCAGGATGGTCTCGATTTCTTGACCTCATGATCTGCCCGCCTAGGCCTCCCAAAGTGCTGGGATTACAGGCGTGAGCCACTGCACCCAGCCGTATTTTGTTTTTATTAATTTTTTTTTTTGGGGATGGAGTCTCGCTGTTGTTGCCCAGGCTGGAGTGCAGTGACACAATCTTGGCTCACCACAACCTCCGCCTCCCTGGTTCAAGCGATTCTCCTGCCTCAGCCTCCTGAGTAACTGGGATTACAGGCACCTGCCACTACGCCTGGCTAAGTTTGTATTTTTAGTAGAGACAGGATTTCACCATGTTGGCCAGACTGGTTTCAAACTCCTGATCTCAGGTTGATCTACCTGTCTCAGCATCCCAAAGTGCTGGGATTACACGTGTGAGCAAGTAGGTGGCCGTGCCTAGCCACCTACTTTTTAATGAGGTTGTTTGTTTTTTTCTTGTAAACTTATTTAAGTTCATTGTGGATTCTGGATATTAGACCTTTGTCAAAAGCATAGTTTGCAAGTATTTTCTCTTATTCTGTAGGTTGTCTTTACTCTGTTAGTAGTTTTCTATGAAGAAACTCTTTAGTTCAGTTAGATCCCATTTGTCAATTTGTTGCAATTGCTTTTGGTATCTTCATTATAAAATTTTCTGGTTCCTATGTCTGGAATGATATTTCCTAGGTTATCTTCTAGAGTTTTTTATAATTCTAAGTTTTATGTTTAAATCTTTAATTCATCTTGTTAATTTTTGTATATGTTGTAAGGAAGGGGTCCAGGGCTAGTCTTGTATATAGCACTAACTAGTTATTACTGCACCATTTATTAAATAGAAAATAATTACCATATTTCTCTTTGTCAGTTTTGTTGAAGATCATATGGTTGTAAGTGTGTGGCATTATTTTTAGTAGGATTATTTAAATATTTAAATTTAAATATAAAATTTTAAATAACATTTAAAATTAAATAGGAAATTATTCCCGTATTTCTCTTTGTCAGCTTTGTTGAAGATCAGATGGTTGTAAGTGCATGGCATTATTTTTTGGCTCTCTATTCTGTTGCATTTGTCTGAGTCTGTTTTGGTTCCAGTACCATGCTGCTTTGGTTACTGTAGCTTTGTAGTATGGTTTGAAGTTGGGTAATGTAATGCCTCCAGCTTTGTTCTTTTTGCTTAGAAAAGTTCCTTGGCTATTGGAGTTCTTTTTTGGTTTCATATGTATGTATGTATTTATTTATTTATTTAGTTCTGTTAAGAATATTTTTGATAGTTTCATGGAAATAACATCTGTAAATTTCTTTTGGCAGTAAGACCATATTAACACCAACCTTTTCTATCAATGAGCACAAAATGATTTTCCATTTGTTTGCGTCATCTCTGACTTTTTTTTCCCCCAAGACAGTTTTGCTCTTGTTGCCCAGGCTGGAGTGCAATGGCACAATCTTGGCTCACCACAACCTCTACCTCTGGGGTTCAAGGGATTCTCCTGCCTCAGACTCGCGAGTAGCTGGGATTACAGGCATGCACCACCACCCTGGGCTAATTTTGTATTTTTAAGCAGAGATGGGGGTTTCTCCATGTTGGTCAGGCTGGTCTCGAACTCCCGACCTCAGGTGATCCGACCGCCTCGGCCTCCCGAAATGCTGGGATTACAGGCGTGAGCCACTGCGTCCGGCCATCTCTGACTTCTTTAAGAAGTGTTTTGTAATTCTTGTCCTAGAGATCTTTCATCTCCCTTGTTAGCCGTATTTCTAGATATTTTATTCTTTTTTGTGGCAACTGTAAATGGCATTTTTTTTTTTTTTTTTTTTTTGAGACGGAGTCTCACTCTGTTGCCCAGGCTGGAGTGCAGTGGTGTCATTCTGGCTCACTGCAACCTCTGCCTCCTGGGTTCAAACAATTCTCCTGCCTCAGCCTCCTGAGTAGCTGGGATTACAGGCATGTACCACCACACCTGGCTAATTTTTGTATTTTTAGTAGAGACGAGGTTTCCCCATGTTGGCCAGGCTTGTCTTGTACTCCCGATCTCAGGTGATCCGCCCCTCTCCACCTCCCAAAGTGCTGGGATTACAGGCGTGAGCCACCGTGCCCGGCTGAGATTGTATTATTAATTTGGCCTTTGGTTTGGATGTTGTTGATGTACAGAGTTGCTACTAATTTTTGTATGTTTATTTTGCATTCTGAAACTTTGCTGAAGTTGTCAGCTTACAGAATTTTTCTGCTGAGACTATAGGTTTTTTTTAGATATAAAGTCATGTCATCTGCAAATGGGGATAGTTTGAGTTCCTCTCTTTCTTTTTGGGTGCTTTTATTGTTCATCTTGCCTGCTTGCTCAGTGAGGACTTCAAAATTCCATGTTGAATAGGAGTGGTGAGAGAAGGCACCCTTGTCTTGTGCCAGTTTTCAAGAAAAAAATGTTTGCAACTTGTGTCTATTCAGTATATTGGCTGTGAATTTGTCATAGATAACTCTTTTGAAGTATGTGCCTTCAATGCCTAGTTTGTTGAGGATTATAACATGAAGGATGTTAAATTTTACAGAAAGTTTTTTCTGCATCTATTGAGTTAATTTTGTGGTTTTTGTCTTTAGTTCTGTTTATGTGATGAATGACATTTATTGATTTGTATGTATTGAACCAACCTTGTGTCCCAGGGATAAATCCTACTTGATTATAGTGGATTAACTTTTTGATGTGCTGCTGGATTTGGTTTTTCAGTATTTTGTTGATGATTTTTTGTTAATATTTTTAAAATATTGGCCTGAAGTTGTTTGTTTGTTTGTTTGTTTTGTCTCTGCCAGGTTTTGGTATCAGAATGATGCTGTTCTTATATAATAACTTGGGGAGAAGTCGTTTCTCAATTATTTGGAATAGTTTTAGTAAAAATAATACCAGCTCTTATTTGTACATCTGGTAGAATTCAGCTGTAAGTCCATCTGGTCCTGGGCTTTTTTTGGTTGGTAGGCTACTTATTATTAATTTGATTTTGGAGCTTTTTATTGGTTTATTCAGGGGTTCAGTTTCTTTTTTGTTCAGTCTAGGGAGGAGGTATTTGTCCAGGAATTTATTCATTTTGTCTAGATTTTTTAGTTACTGTGCATAGAAGTGCTAATTGTAGACTTCCATCCTCGTTTGTATTTTTGTTGGGTCAGTGGTAATGCCCATTTGTCGTTACTCATTGTGTGTGTGTGTGTGTTTTTTTTTTTTTATCTTCTCTTTTTTCTTCATTAATCTAGCTAGTGGTTTATTTATCTGAGTTTTTTCAAAACATTTACTTCTAATTTTTTAATCTTTTTTGTAGTTTTTTACATCATCTAAATATACCTCAGATATGATTTTAGTTATTTGTTGTTTTCTGCTGGCTTAGGGGTTGCTCTCACTTCTCTCATTCTTTTATTTAGGATATCAGGTTATTAAATTGAGATATTTCTAGCTTTTTGATGTGAGCATTTAATGCTATAACTTTCCCTTTTAATACTGCCTTAGTTGTGTTGCAGTGATTCTGATATGTTGTGTCTTTGTTCTCATTTATTTTAAAGAATTTGATTTTTGCCTTAATTGTATTATTTACCCAAAAGTCATTCATGTTCAGGTTAATTTGCATGTAGTTGTCTTGTTTTAAGTGGTTTTCTTTGTATTGAATTATATTTTTATCAAGCTGTGGTCTCACTGAGTATGTTGCTGATACCATTTTGAAATTTTTGAATTTGCTGAGGATTGTTTTATTTCTGATTTTGTGGTCGATTTTAGAGTATGTGCCCTGTGGTGGTGAAAACATTGTATATTATGTTGTTTTTAGATGGAGAGTTCTGTAGATGTTTACTACTATTTGGTCAAGTGTTGAGTTTAGGTCCTAATATCGCTGTTAATTTTTCTGCTTCAGTAATTTGTTTACTAGTGTCTGTGGCATGTTGTAGTCTCCCACTATTTTTGTGTAAGAATCCAACTGTCTTCATAGGTCTCTTAAGAAGTTGCTTTATTTATGTGGACCCATGGATTTTTTATAGCACCTTTTTCTCTTCTGCTTTTTTCCCCATAAACATTCTTTCAAGTGAATACAGTGTGCTCAGTGCTACTCCTTAGATGCCTGAATCCAGTGTCTACTAAAATTAAGATGTCCAAGAGTTCAGCATATCCAGAGACCTGGCTGTTGTAAGAGAAAATATAAGTTAGAAATAAAAGGCTCTCTTTTCTTTTTTTTTTTCTTTTTTCTTTTTTTTTGTTTTTTGAGATGCAGTCTTGCTCTGTCACCCATGCTGGAGTGCACTGGCGTGATCTTGGCTCACTGCAACCTCTGCCTCCTGGGTTCAAGTGATTCTCATGTCTCAGCCTCCCAAGTAGCTGGGATTACAGGCACGTGCCACCATGCCCAGCTAATAATTTTTGTATTTTTAGTAGAGACGGGGTTTCACCATCTTGGCCAGGCTGGTCTTGAGCTTCTGACCTCAAGTGATCCACCCACCTTGGCCTCCCAAAGTGGTGGGATTACAGGTATGAGCCACTGCACCCAGCCAAAAGGCTCTATTTTTATACCTGAAAATAAGAAAGAATGTTTTGCTCATCTCTCTCCTTTTTTTTTTTTTGAGATGGAATCTCGTTTTGTCAACTAGGCTGGAGTGCAGTGGCATGATCTCAGTTCACTGCAACCTTGGCCTCCTGGGTTCAAGTGATTCTCCTGCCTCAGCCTCCCGAGTAGCTGGGATTACAGATGCCCGCCACCACGCCTGGCTAATTTTTGTGCTTTTAGTAGAGATGCCGTTTCCCCATGTTGGCCAGGCTGGTCTTGAACTCTGGACCTCAGGTGATCCGCCCACCTCAGCCTCCCAAAGTGCTGGGATTACAGGCGTGAGCCACCGTGGCCTGCCCATCTCTGTCTTCTTCAAGCATTTAGGTTATATGTAGATATTTTTCTCTGCTTTTTAAAAATATATGTATATCATATTAACAGCTAAATAAACCTTTTGGCATTCTTTGTGACTCAGGATTTTATTTTTGTTTTTATTTATTTATTTTTTTGAGATAGAGTTTTGCTCTTGTCACCCAGGCTGGAGTGCAATGGCTTGATCTCAGCTCACTGCAACCTCCGCCTCCTGGGTTCAAGCAATTCTTCTGCCTCAGCCTCCTGGGTAGGTGGAATTACAGGTGCCCGCCACCATGCCCAGCTAATTTTTGTGTTTTTAGTAGAGACAGGGTTTCACCATGTTGGCCAGGCTGGTTTCGAACTCCTGACCTCAGGTGATCCACCCACCTCAGCCTCTCAAAGTGCTGGGATTACAGGTGTGAGCCACTGTGCCCGGCCAACAGTTTTCTTAATGTTCTATCATTGTCGAGTTTCTCTGGGGCTGGAGAAAATGTTTTCTTTTATTATTATTTTTTATTATACTTTAAGTTCTGGGATACATGTGCAGAACGTGTGTGCAGGTTTGTTACACAGGTATGCGTGTGCCATGGTGGTTTGCTCCACCTATCAACCTGTCATCTAATTTTAAGCCCCGCATGCATTAGATATATGTCCTCATGCTCTCCCTCCTCTTGCCCCCACCAGAAAATTTTTCTTTTAATGGTATTTCCCAAACACTGTCTAGAATTACCAGATATGATAGAAACATACAAGGTGCCAACCAGGATCTACTCTAGAGTGGGCTTACCCTCTCAGGCTTCCAGTCAACTCCCAAATTTGCTGCAGAGTGCATGCTGTCACCTAAATATGCAGGCAGAATTGTCTCTCTTATTTTGTATCTATAGTCCTCTACAGTGACTTCCAGAGGGGCTAGGCCAGATTTCTACAAACTTCACAGGGCAGCAATCAGCCATTTTACCTCTTTCAATTACTCTTGAATCTTCAGACCTGAAACTGATTTAGAGAGCATGGGGCCCACAAATCCAACTAGAGTAACAGGTGTGCATTGAGTATACACATAGACATGAGAATCTCCACTTTCCACTTCCTCCTGTTACTGAAATGCTCACAAATGTGCAGGTAACATCTGCTGATACTCTGTCCACCCAGAACCTAAATCTGCAGCTCCAAATTCTGAATCTAGGTCTTGAAATTTTGGAAATTAAAAAACTTGTATCTGAGAAATGCAAATCCTTTTAGTTGTCAAACTTGAAGAGACATTAAAATGAGAGCACAATTATGTCTTTCTCCCCACTTTCAACTATATGTATTCATCCCTTGAAACTGTTTGCTATTGCCACCAGTAGTTGTGAATTAAATTAATAATGCCACACTGGACACTCTAAACCTTAGCAATGTACATCCAATCAATAATTAATGTTATTCCTGTAAATAAGAATTTGACAAACAAGTTTGTACCAGCCCAAAGAGGGACCATCCTCTGTCCTCTTTTTACCTTTACAAATACCCTTGTAACTGGTGGTAAACTAAGTGTAGATTCCAGGCAACTTGAATCTTTCCTTTCATGTTATAAATCTCAAGCTTGGTCCCCCCAAAACTGGGGGGGACCAGTTTTCTATATGTTGCCTTAGCTTTTTCCTTTTAGGTAGAAATATCATTTAGAATGAGCTAGAGCAGCCTCTATGAGTGGACCTCTTCTTTGATTGTACTCCACTTTCTGTGACACACAAGAATGCAGAGCCAGGTTTATGTGACGTAGAATCTGTACATAAGGTCTAACCTCTGTCTGGGATTCACAAGTCAAGGTTAGGCTTTGGATTGAGAATGTACAGAAAACATACAAGAGACATTCTCTCTATTGTGAGATGTCAGCATAGAAATGTTAAAACCCCTTTTTGAGAATGCAGTGTTTTGAACTTCTCAGATCTCGTCCAATGACTTTCTACAGTTATGTGAGGGGCTCCAGGTGTAAATAGATTCTGATTGCAGAATCTGTAAGTGTAAACAAGCATCTTCAGAGTAAGAGATTGAGACTACAAGGTATCCAGTGCCATGACCAAACTATACCTACCCATAAAATGTGATACCGGAGTGGAGTATTCTAGTCCTTTTTTTTTTAACCCAAGAGCAAACTAATCAGGACATGCAATTCAAGTTCTGGAGCTCCACCAGAACAGTTCCATTCTTCATTTAGCCTGAGTCTCTCCTCCCTAGCTTATCATTGGGCCACCAGCTCAGGGGCACTGAGAACCCTCTCACAATCACCTAGGCATCTTTAAGAAATTTGAAAATGTCCAGAACAGAATTATGTAAGGCTGACATGAGTGGTTAATTCTGCTTCTGTCTCAGTGTAAGAGAAATAAGTCATCCTGTGTTTGTTCCTTCCCCCCATACAAGAGAGATCTTTTGGTTGGTACTCAGATGAGAGTTTCTCCAGTTTCCTGGTACTTAGGTGAAAAACAAGGAAGAGGTCTGGAGACTCAAACAGATAAACTAATTGCTTCCATTTCATATGACCTTTAGAAAAATAGATAAAGCAGTCATCATCCCTATCATCCAGGAACTTTTAATCTAGACTAGCAACTAGATAAATGGCTGAATTGGGCATGATATGGTTGCTACAATGTTCCTAGACAGAGGCAGTGAGGAAGACCCCAGGACCCTTCAGTCTTCATCTAATTCCTCCTTCTGCACTGCTAGAGTTTTGTCTGACACAACCCCATGGTGGCACAGGGGCAGTCAGTTCTCCAGGGGTAATGACTGGTACCTTTGCATTGACAGCAGGGGCCTGGCAGGGGCTTAGTACATCGTCCTTTGCCCAATGCCCACTTTTCTTGCATTTGAAGCAAGAGTCTCTGCTGGCTTTATCTTTATGGCCCTTCAGATTTTCCTTAGATGCTCTTTGGGCATTCAGGACATCGCCAATGATAGCTGCCATAATTTTGGCTTGCCGTTTTTCTTTACTCTGTTTCCATTTTCCTTCCTTCAGATCACAAGTGTTATACACCATAAACACAGTATCAAGAATCTGGTTTTGATTAGTCTGTGGCCCCATCTGTAGCTTGTGGAGCTTATGTCTAATGTCAGGGGCAGATTGGCTAATAAAATGCTTTGCCATTAATAGTTTCCCTTCAGGAGAGGAAGGGACTAGATTAGTATATTTTTTAAAAGGCTTCCTCCAACCTACCATAAAACATGGCTAGATTTTTCTTCTTGCTTTGTGTAACCTTCTGTACTATATCAAAATTTTCTGCCTTAGTTGTTCCCTTTCTCATTCCTCCAAGGAGAGCCTCAAGAAATTTAACCTGGTTGTTTCCCACAGTGGTGTTATAGTTTCAATGAGGATCAGTAGTGGGAACTGTTTCTGGTCCTGAGTGATTGCCCTGAGGGTTTCAGGTGAATAATCCATCTGCTTCCTTGTGGGTGGCCTCAAAGATGTGTTTTTTCTGAAGGGATGCAACAGGTTGCTAGAATAAATTGAACATCTCTTCATGAGAGATCAAAGTTTGAAACCCATCGGCAAATTTCCCAAGATTCTCAGAATAGCTTTCTAGCTTCTCCTAACATTGTTGTGTATCAGTTATAGAGAAGGGGACCTTCACTAGGACTGGCCCCTCAGCTCCTGCTACCCTGAGAGGTAGCAGGGCTGGAGAGAGGGTTCAGTACAGTGTTCCCCCTTGAGTATGAGGGGAACGTGTAGGATCACCGGTGTTTGCTCCTGAGTTTTAGCCTCAGAAGCATTTGGCAAGGGACTATGTAAGGATGGTCGCTGCTCACCCTGGGAACCAGGTGACCCTGTGAAAGAAGGTTATCTGTAATATCAACTTCTGCCTTAGAACTTTCCTTTACGGGGTAGGTTCTGGGAGTTTCACAGATTGTTAGGTTTTGATATAGGGTCATGAAGGACTGTACCTAGATTTCTGACCATTTGCCCTGCCTCTTGCAAAATAGGCCTGTTTGCAGGATAGTGTCATAATTAATGCTACCATTGACTGCCCACTATTCTGGCCTGAGCAGCTCATAATAGGGCAAGACAGTATTGCAGAAAAATATTATACATTTTCTCTTGAGATTGTCAGGGTCAAATTGATTCTAATGGTGGAGGATATAGCCAAGCAGGGAATCAGAATTGGAAATAGAGTTGCCCACAGTGGAATCAGGTGAAATAGATTGAGAGTTGCTCATAATGGTCTAGAAAAAAGAAAAAAGAAGAGGACCTTGCAAACTAGAGGGCTTATTAGTGACCCAAATTTTTCCTAGGGCATCTCCCTGGAAAAATTCTTGGCCCAGACTGAGGTCTCTGGGAGCATCCCCTCTTTAAGCCTCAGACTTAGTCTGTCAGATGGCTCTGACCTTAGAAAGGTGCCAGCACCACTATAGAATGGTTCCCTCCACCACTGATGACCTACTATGAGTTTTTTTTTTTTTTTTAATTTTTTTTTTAGACAGAGTCTCACTCTGTTGCCCAGGCTGGAGTGCAGTGGCATGATCCCGGCTCACTGCAACCTCTGCCTCCTGAATTCAAGTGATTCTCCTGCCTCAGCCTCCTGAGTAGCTGGTATTACAGGTGCGTGCCACAATGCAAGGCTAATTTTTTTGTATTTTTAGTTGGTCAGGCAGGTCTCAAACCCCTGACCTCATGATCCGCCCGCCTTGGCGTCCCAAAGTGCTGGGATTACAGGCATGAGCCACTGCACCCGGCCTACTATGAGCTTTTTTTAAGGCTTATCTATCCCATTTAAAGCAACCCTTTCTCTCTCTCAACTTAGGCAATAATACATTTTCTTTCATAAAATCCCCCCTCCATCACGCACCTCACAGACCACCTGCAACATGCTTGGACCCTCTGACTTATATAACCTTTTTGCATAGCTAGGTGGGTTTTCTGTCCATAGCTAGTTGAGTGGGGGAAGGGAAGAATCTAGCATAAGAAAAGAAGGTTTCAGTCACCTCAAATGTGTGAGTTCACCCTGGGCAAACTGCCACTGCCAACTGTGTCACATGTAGGGATCAGGGACTATAACCAGAAAGGACAGAAAATCTTTCCCCCTTCTGGGCAGGACAGCCAGCCTGTTTGCCCCTTGGCCTTCCGAGAACATCAGAGAGTGGCTCTGGCTAGTTCCACTCAATTACCAACAGCTACTAGAAAATGGCTGCTGAAAGACTGAAAAAGGAGAAAAGGAAAAGATCTCAGAAAACAGACAAAAACAATAGGACTCAGAAAAAGGAAAAAAAAAAAAAAAAAAGGTCTCAGGTCCCTCACCCAGACTGAGAGGTGGCAGTCAGGCGCTTCCACATGGAAACCTTTCAGTTTCATCAAAAAGTGGCCCTGGCCAGAAACTTGCCGTTGTCTTCATGCTTAGGCACTGTCCACCAAGGGTCCTGAGTAGGAAAGGAAAAGAGAGAGAGAGAGAGAGAGAGAGAAAGAGAGAAAGAAAAAGACTTCTCTGTATGTAAAAGGAGAAAGGAAAAAATTAAGTCCCATACTTTGGGCCTACCTCCTCTCCTGCCTGGCTCACCAAAATAAGTTACCAGTAGAAGGTCTTGACTGCAGGTTATCCAGGTTCTTGGCCTTTTGAACAAAGAATTGGATGAAACAGCAAAGCAAGAAAAGAATGAAGCAACAAAGGAACAAAACGGGTTTATTGAAAATGAAATTATACTCTGCAGTGTGAAAGTAGGCCCGAACAATGGCTTAAGGTCCCAGACACAGAATTTTCTTGGGTTCAAATATCCCCTAGAGGTTTCCCATTGGCCACTTGGTGCTCACCTCATGTAAATGAAGTGGTGGCCCACAATTGCTCTGATTAGTTGCAGAAAGCAACCAATCAGAGGCTGAAGCGAAGTTACAAAGGTCGCAGTCCTCTGCAAATATCCGATTGGTTGCAAAAACAACCAATCAGAGGCCAAGGTGAAGTTACAAAGTGTCAGTTTTATTCAAATAGAGACTCAGCCCACAATCAGTCTGATTGGTTGTGGACAGCCAATTTCCTATCTGCCTCACGGAAAAGGTGGGGATTTGCAAAGGCAATCCTCTGGTCTTTTTGTTACTTAGGCATGGAAAGTTAGTTTTCCTTTCCATTTAGGTCTAGGAATTCGGTATGAAATGGTCTTAGGTTCCCTGCCTCCAGACCCTATTCTCCTGCCTCATTAGTACATGTGTACCTCATGGTTTCCAAATGCAGACTTATTTAGACGTTGCTGCTTTCTGCTTATTCTGTAAACTTTAAAGAGCCAGCAAAGAATATGAAAATTGGTAGTCTTCATTTGAGAAATATTTGTGTTGTGACAAGAGTGCTGAGTGTAAGGGACTCCATGCTGTGCCTGCTTTCTCTAATGCTAATACATGAGCCCCAGAGGAGCAATGTCAGCATTGATAGGGAACATTAATGGGTTTAAAGTACCCATTAATGGCTGACTGCTGTGGCTCATGCCTGTAATCCCAGCACTTTGGGAGGCCAAGTTGGGTGAATCAGTAGAGGTCTGGAGTTTGAGATCATCCTGACTGGTGAAACTCTGCCTCTACTAAAAATACACAAAAAATTAGCTGCTTGTGGTGGCAGGCACCTATGTAATCCCAGCTACTCAGAAGGCTGAGGCAGGAGAATCACTTGAACCCAGGGGACGGAGGTTGCAGTGAGTCGAGAGCCTGCCACTGCACTCCATCCTGCACTACAGAGCGACACTCCGTCACACACACACACACACACACAAAACCCAAAAAACAAAAAAAAAAAACAAAAAAAATTCATGAACGCTAAGTCTGCAGAATTACATCACAGAGAGTGGGGCCATAGTTTCCAAGTATTTTTTAAGCTCATTAAAGCTTTAAAGGCAATGCCCAGCTAAGTGGTTTTCAGCCCAGGTTTGATTTTTTTTTTTTTTTTTTTTTTGAGGCGGAGTCTCATTCTGTGCCCAGACTGGAGTGCAGTGGTGCGATTTCAGCTCACTGCAACCTCCACCTCCTGGGTTCAAGTGATTCTCCTGCCTCAGCCTCCTGAGTACCTGGGATTATAAGCAAGGACCACCACGCTTGGCTAATTTTTGTATTTTGGGTAGAGACGGGGTTTCACCATGTTGGCCAGGCTGGTCAAGAACTTCTGACCTCAAGTGATTCCCCACCCCCCAGCCTTGGCCTCCCAAAGTGCTGGGATTACAGGTGTGAGCCACCATGCCCAGCCCAGGTTTCTAATTAAGATTACATGGCCATGGCCAATTTGCAGAAATACCTACTTGTGCCCTATCCATGGGTCTGTTTATTCTTCTGGGCGGAGGTATCATGTTTTGTTTTTTGTTTTTGAGATGGAATCTCACTGTGTTGCTCAGGCTGGAGTACAGTGGTCCGACCTCCAGTCACTGCAACATTCGCCTGCCATGTTTAAGCGATTCTCATGCCTCTGCCTTCCAAGTAGCTGAGATTACTGGTGCATACCATTATGCCTGGCTAATTTGTGTGTTTTTAGTAGAGATGGGGTTTTGCCATGTTGGCCAGGTTGTTCTCAAACTCCTGGCCTCAAGTGATCTGCCCACCTCGGCCTCCCAAAGTGCCGCGATTACAAGTGTGAGCCACTGTTCCCACCCACGTTGTTTTAATTAAGTGCCTCGTGTGACTCTAACGTGAGCCCAAAATCAAGTATGAGGGGTTCAAGATACATTCATGAGAGTTAAGTTCCACCTTTGCTCTAAAGAATGGTCAAAGGGCTGGTTCTGTTTGGTTTGGTATGACAGAAAAGTGTGGCTCGTATTTTCATTGCTGTAGCAGAAATTGCTGGTGTCCATGGCAGGGCAGGGCACCTGAGGACAGAAGGAAAGAAACTTTTACTTTTATCTCCATGGAGCAGCTCATGGTTCCTGAATCTCTTGTGGTATGAAGGACAGAAATGGGTGGACTTTTTCAGTTAGTCTTGGTCCTTCTGCCTGTGGGTATGATAGGAGCAGGTAAACATGTGGTACTGATACCTTTAAAGGCATATTCTAAAGATGCAGGTGTAATTTGTCCAGAGAATCACATCTGAAAAGAATTTTCAGAGAAAGGAAAAAATGGCTTTTTTTCAGTTAAACATGTCTCAGATCAAGAGCTATGTCCGCTCTGCCTCCTGGAATGCCATGCGTTTACTTTGACTTCTCTACTTGTGTTTTTTCTCCCTAATGAGTTTGTTTTAACTACTTCTAAAAACTCTTATGATAGTCAAGACTCTGAAAAATATTTCTTTTCTATATACCAGAGCCTTCTCTACATCATGGCTTCTTATATGCCATGCAGAATTCTCACCATTATTTTATGATCTGCAATATTAAAAATGTTGCCTGTGGCTGTTGAACATGGGAAGGTGTAGATACTCAAGATTCCTATTGGGAAAACCTGGGGTCCTTAGTAAAAATGGGGAACATCTAATGTTGAGGTTCCATCTGTGTTCTCAATTAACTATTATTTAAACAAGATAGCGTTTATTACACAGAAGCTTCTGAAGCACTCGAAAAGGTACATGTTTGTGTTTATGTCCTTAATTATATATATATTGTTTGTTGTTTTTTTGTTTTTTTGTTTGAGACGGAGTCTCACTCTTGTTGCCCATGCTGGAGTGCAATGGCACGATCTCAGCTCACTGCAACTTCCACTCACCACAGCCTCCACCTCCCAGGTTCAAGCAATTCTCATGATTTGCCTGCCTCCGCCTCCTGAATAGCTGGGATTACACACATGCGCCACCACGCCTGGCTAATTTTGTATTTTTAGTAGAGGTGGGGTTTCTCCATGTTGGTCAAGTGGGTCTTGGAACTCCCGACCTCAGGTGATCCGCCTGCCTCGGCCTCCCAAAGTGCTGGGTTTACAGGCATGAGCCATTGTGCATGACCTATTGTATATATTATTATCCATAAAATTATTATACATGCACTGGTGTTGTGGCTCTTTTGCCACTGTTTTCTCAGGGTTAGAGAACACGTAAGGAAATATTTCTGTGTAAAAAAATTGATTTTATTGGATAATTTCAGTCACTCCTGTAAATCAGAAGCAGTTCTCATTACTCTCTCATTTTACCTTGAGTCAAATTATAATCTCTGTTGGCTACCTCGTGAATATGTTTGTGTGTATGTGTTTTTCAGGGACTGTTGACATTTAGGGATGTGGCCGTAGAATTCTCTCTGGAAGAGTGGCAATGCCTGGACACTGCACAGCGGAATTTATATAAAAATGTGATTTTAGAGAACTACAGAAACCTGGTCTTCCTGGGTAAGGATAACTTCAACACACAGTTTCTTTTTGTTTTTCTTTTGAGATGGAGTCTGGCTCTGTCGCCAGGCTAGAGTGCAGTGGTGTGATCTTGGCTCACTGCAACCTCTGCCTCCTGGGTTCAAGCGATTCTCGTGTCTCAGCCTTCCAAGTAGCTGGGACTACAGACGTGAGCCACCATGGCTGGCTAATTTTTTTTGTATTTTTGGTAGATACACGGTTTCACCATGTTGGCCAGGCTGGTATCGAACTCCTGACCTCAGGTTAACTACTCGCCTTGGCCTCCCAAAGTGCTAGGATTACTGGTGTGAGCCACCATGCCTGTCCCAACACACAATTTCTAATATACCGTAAAGGTTTCATTTCTCTTCTTTGTAGAATGTGTTTTGGTAATGTATGCTTTGAATAAATGAGTTTCAGATCCCTGTTTTTGAGAAAATCTTAAGGATTTGTCTGTATTGAGAAGAATTTCTTCAGTATGTTTCATCGTGATCTGAACTTACCACATTCCTGAGCTGATCTGTGTCCTTCACTCTAGATTAGTGGTAATTTCAGAAGTTTAGTGGCATAAAACATTGTTGCCCACACCTTAAAATCTAATTGCCAACACAAAGTTTTGATTCATAAGTACTGGGTAATGAAATTAAGAACCTGCAAATTTAGAATATTTTCTAAGTATTTAAAAATTTCTCTTATAAGTCAGTATTTGGGGATTAATTTGCTATTCTATTACATTCTCTTTACTGAGCACATTACTAGGTTGGTAATTGAAGAATATGAGCAAGATTCATGTTATTTATTTTTTAATAAAACAGGTATTGCTGTTTCTAAGCCAGACCTGATCACCTGTCTGGAGCAAGAAAAAGAGCCTTTAACTATGCAGAGACATGAGATGGTAGATGAACCCCCAGGTAAGTGAGAGTGAAAGTGAATACAACAGGTGACAAAGATGAGAGGTCCAAAGGTCAAAGAGAAAACCAGTCCTTAAAATGTGATTTGGGAAGCTGTGTTTTAAAGGAAATAGTTTCTGGAAAGCCTGAGTATTTTTTACGCTCACATTTGAGCATTTTCTGTCTTATGCTTTTAAATTCTCTAAGGTTTCTATTTACATTTTTAGTAATTTCCCTTCAAGTTTTCAGTGAGAACCAATGTCCTCTTCATGGCATATAAGAGACTGCACAATCTGAATCCTTACTCATTTGTTTTGGAGACACAGAAATATCTGCATAATTTTGAGAAACTCTATTAAATGATTTTTTAAGTTCTTTTTTCCCATCATGTCTGAAACATGTGAGAAGTGTTTTCTATTGTTTTCTTTTCTTCTTCTTCTTTTTTTTTTTTTTTTTTGAGACAGAGTCTTGCTGTCTTACTCTGTGGCCCAGGCTGGGGTGCAGTGCTACAGTCTCAACTCACTGTAACTTTTGCCTCTTGGGTTTAAGCAGTTCTCCTTTCTCAGCCTCCCAAATAGCTGGGATTACAAGCACATGGCCACCACGCCTGGCTAATTTTTTGTTTTTAGTAGAGATGGGGTTTCACTGTGTTGGCCAGGCTGGTCTCAAACTCTTGCCCTCGGGTGATTTGCTTTCCTTGCCTTCCCAAAGTGCTGGGATTACAGGTGTGAGCCACTATGCCCCGCCCCCCCTTTTTTTTTCCCATTTTTCTACATATTTTGTTTGTTTGTATTTCTGTAGTCTTCAAATGTAGTCTTGAAATTATAAAGGGCTGGGTGCAGTGGCTCAAGGGCCGGGCACGGTGGCTCACGCCTGTAATCCCAGCACTTTGGGAGGCCCAGGCGGGCAGATCAGGAGGTCAGATAAAAACTAGAAAGAAGCTTTCTGAGAAACTGCTTTGTGATGTGTGCATTCATCTCACAGAGATAAATCTTTTGATTCAGCAGTTTGGAAACCTGGCTAATATGGTGACACCCCATCTCTACTAAAAATACAGAAAATTAGCTGGGTGTGGTGGCACACGCCTGTAATCCCAGCTACTCAGGCTGAGGCAGGAGAATCACTTGAATCGGGGAGGTAGAAGTTACAGTGAGCCAGGATTGTGCCACTGCACTGCAGCCTGGCTATAGAGTGGTACTCCATCTCAAAAAGAAAAAAGAAAAGAAAATTATAAAGTATGATATCCTTCTGCTTTGTTTTTTTTTCTCAAGGTTGCTTTGGCTATTTAAAGTATATCATAGTTTCATTTACATTTTAGAATTACATTTTTTATTACTGTGAAAAATGCCACTGGAATTTTGATAGGGAGTCTATTGAATCTATGTATCATTTTGGATAACATGTCACTTTAACAGTATTTATTCTTTCAATTCATAGACATAAAATATTTTCAAATTTATGTCTTTTCTAATATATTTCACTGATATATCTCTCACTGTAAAGACTTTGTACCTCCTTGGTTAAATTTGTTCTCAGAAATTTATTTTAATGCTATTGTAAATAAGATTTTTTTTTCTCTATTGTATCAGACAGTTTAGATTTATGGAACCCTAACTTGTATGTTAGTTTTATATTTTTCTAATTTACTGAGTGTATTTACAAGTTTTAATGTACTGTTTATGTTTATATATATATATAATCGTATGAGCTACAGCTAGCAACTTTTTACTTATGTGTCTTCAATTTCAATTGCTCTTTTTCATTTTTTTGACTAATTCTTCTGCCAGTACCTTCAGTGTTATGTTAAACTAGCAGCATTGACAATGGGCACAATATAGTTTTGCATTGGCATCTGTGTATAGAAGGAGAAAACAGCTCAAGTTTTTATAAACTGGTTTCAGAAGGTAAAGATCTTCTTTTGTTGGACCTTCAGGGTAATGGGATGCCCTCTGGTTTGTAGTGGACAGGGCTTTGTCACAAGGCTGCTGGGTCTGCACTAGGGTCTACCCTTAGTTGGCTTGTCCTAAAAAACTTGGGTAGTTTAAATTCCCATTTTGGACAGACTGAATTTTGGCAGAGGATTTTGCTCTGTAGGGCAAACACTAGGGCAGGTTTTTGCAGTAGGGTCTGCATATGGTGGGCCTTATATCAGAATGTGGATGACTATGGCTTTCAGCGAGTACCAGAAAGGATCTTTCCAGGTCACTGTGTGGGTTTCTATATAGGCAGAACTGACTATAAACTGTGGCTCAGCGAGCTGGAACTGAGTCATTGAACTGCTTCAGGGACCACAGTAAAGGCTAAGGTCTGTAGGCCAGCTGACATGGCTATAAATGGGTATCTTACTCCGGGCCTCTGGAAAAGCAGAATCTCTCCCAGACTTTGGCTGGGAGGAGTTTGGGATGATTACATAGTAAATTCAGAATTCTAGTGGGACCAAGTTGAGTGGGCCATTTCCTAGTCTGTAGTTAAGAACAGGGATCCTGTAGTTTGCACCTGAATGAGGGCCTGCCTTCTGAAAAGAAAACTTTTAAATCTTGGGCTTTATCAGAATTCCACAGCTCCCTCTCTCTCTGGATCTCAAAGCTCTCAAAGGCACTTATTTTGAGATGGAGTCTTGCTACGTACATAATTCAGGCTGATTTTGAAATCCTAACCTGAAGTAATTCTCTAAACTTAATATACCATGTATCTTTCATTACAGGTGTGAGTCATGATGCCTGGCCATCTCCTAAAGGCGTTTTTGTCAGAGATGGCTGACAAATTGTCTTGCTGTGCAGGAGATAACAAAATAGGTTACCTTTTATTCTCCCATCTTACTGATTTCACTCCTGCTATACATTTTTATTCTCCATTTTCTATTTCAATTTTGTCTGTAATTTTACATTTAGAAATTTAGAACAATATGCTAGAATTTACATGTAATGCCTGAAGTAAATTAGATAATTTGTAGGCACTCCATATTTACTAAAACTTTACTTATAAATTTAGGCTTGATGTAGAAAAAAAGAATTCTATGATTGGCACCCATTTTGTCCAGCCTATATCTAAATAATGTAATTTATTTGCAGATATTTGTTTTATATATCAGACACTCTAACTATATTCTGCAATATATATATTTTTATATATTTAACATTTATATATTTAGCATTATATGTATTTATATATGTGAGTGTGTATATATATATATATATATATATAGCAATGTAAGGCTATTTTTTTGCTTCTAAAGTTGGATTACAGCAGTTTCATTTTGTGTAACAATAGCATATATTTAAAACATAAAATTTCTTTTTTTTTTTTTTTTTTGAGACAGAGTCTCACTCTGTCGCCCAGCCTGAAGTTCAGTGGTACAATCTCTGCTCACTGCAACCTCCACCTCCCAGGTTCAAGCGATTCTCCTGTCTCAGTCTCCTGAGTAGCTGGGACTATAGGCACACACCACCATGCCCGGCTCATTTTTGTACTTTTAGTAGAGACGGGGTTTCACCATGTTGGCCAGGCTGGTCTTGAACTCCTGACCTTGTGATCCATCCATCTGCCTCGGCCTCCCAAAGTTCTGATACAGATGTGAGCCACTGAGCCTGGCCCAAAATTGTCTTTTTTTTTTTTTTTGAGATGGAGTTTTGCTCCTGTTGCCCGGGCTGGAGTGCGATGGTGCAATCTCGACTCACTCCAACCTCTGCCTACCGGGTTTAAGCAATTCTCCTGCCTCAGCCTTCTAAATAGTTGGAATTACAGGCGCCCACCACCACACCTGGCTAATTTTTGTATTTTTAGTAGAGGCAGGGTTTTACAACGGTGGCCAGGCTGGTCTTAAACTTCTGAGTTCGGGTGGTCCACCTGCCTTGGCCTCCCAAAGTGCTGGGATTACAGGCGTGAGCCACTGCACCTGGCCTTCTTGTGTTTTTAAATGCTTATTTATTAAGTTTCTCATTAGAGTCTTTCATTTATGATAATACTGCATTTCCTTTGGAATTGTACTGCCATACAGTGCATGTCAAGGATTCAGCATACCTGCCTTCCATGAGTAGAGTTACAATCAAATGTTGCAGTTATCTGAACACATTATTATTTTTTAATTTATTTATTTTTCTTTTTCTGAGACGGAGTCTTGCTGTGTTGGCCAGGCTGGAGTGCAGTGGCACGATCTCAGCTCACTGCAACCTCCACCTCCCAGGTTCAAGAAATTCTCCTGCCTCCGCCTCCTGAGTATCTAGGATTATAGGTGTGCACCACCATGCCTGGCTAATTTTTTTGTATTTTTAGTAGAGACAGGGTTTCACCGTGTTGCCCAGGCTGCTCTCGAACCTCTGAGCTTGTGATCCGCCTCCCAGAGTGGTGGGATTACAGGCGTGAGCCACTGTGTCTGGCCTAGACACATTTTTAATGCTACATCAGTGTTGCCTGCAAGATTTTATGAGTAAACATTTAACATTTATATATATTATGGTTTTGCCATTCCATATTAGTGTGTTTTTTCAGTTTGACATCTGTTTATTGTGTTTTTTTGTTTTACCATTTTAGACAATTTGCAATTGTTTGTACACTTTAAATCTATGGGATTTAATTAAGAAATAAATCAGCCATATATCTATCCCAGTCAGATTATATGTGTGTGTTAATAAATTTGACCCCAATTTTGGTTATGGCTTATCTTGTGTGTATTCTTTCTTATGTGATTTTCAATGGTCGTTTTATCTTGTCTAAGTGATTAGTCATGGAGATAGTCTTTTTTTTTTTTTTTTTTTTTTGAGATGGAGTTTCACTCTTGTTGCCCAGGCTGGAGTGCAATGGTATGATCTCCACCCACCACAACCTCTGCCTCCCAGGTTCAAGTGATTCTCCTGCTTCAGTCTCCCGAGCAGCTGGGATTACAGGCATGCGCCACCACACCCAGCTAATTTTTGTATTTTTAGTAGAGACGAGGTTTCTCCCTGTGGTAGACTGGTCTCCAACTCCTGACCTCAGGCAATCCACCTGCCTCCCAGAGTACTGGGATTACAAGGCGTGAGCCACCACGCCCGGTGAGATAGTCTTATTTTCACCATGTGTTTAATAATAAATATATATTTCTTTTGTGCGAGAGAAACACTTTTGTGATTTGAAGATAATTTATGTAGAGATTTATAATTCCGTATTTTTTCCAGTTTTTCTTTTAAAAAAATTAATTGTAAAACCACATAAAATAAAGTTTACCATCTAAAATCTATTGAAGTGTACATTTCAGGGCCAGGCATGGTGGTGGCTCACATCTTTGATCCCAGGATTTTGGGAGGCCAAGACAGGAGAATTGCTTGAGCCCAAAAGTATGGGACTAGCCTGGGAAACGTATGGAGATTCTCTGTTTACAAAAAATTTTTAAAAATAGCCAGGCGTGGTGGTGTACACCTGTGGTCCCAGCTTTTTGGTAGATTGATGGTGCAGGATTACTTTAGCCTGGGAGTTTGAGGCTACAGTGAGCCATAATTGTTCCACTTTACTCAAACTTGGATGACAGTAAGAACCTGTCTTAAAAAAAAAACTGTACCTTTCAGGCATGGTTAGTATATTTGTATTCATCTTGTGAAACTAAAATTCAATACCCATTAAGTAACAGCTGTCCATTTTATCCTCTCTCCAGCCCTTGACAAACACCATTGCACTTTCAGTGTGACTAATTAAGATATCTCATATAAGTGGAATCATATAGTATCCATCATTTTGTTACTGGCTTACTTCAGGTGACATAATATTCTCAAAGTTTTATCTTAAAATGTGACAAGATTTATTTAAGGCTGAATAATCCATTTGTGTGTGTATGTGTGTGTGTATATGTGTGTGTGTGTGTGTGTATATACATATACCTTTTTTTTTTTTTTTGAGATGGAGTCTTTGTCACCCAGGCTGGAGTGCAGTAGCATTATCTCAGCTCACTGCAACCTCTGCCTCCTGGGTTCAAGTGATTCTCCTACCTCAGCCTCCTATGTAGCTGGGACCAGAGGCACATGCCACCACACCCAGCTAATTATTGTATTTTTAGTAGAGAAGGGGTTTCACCATGTTGGCCAGGCTGGTCCCAAACTCCTGACCTCAGGTAATCTGCCCACCTCAGCCTCCCAAAGTGCTAGGATTATAGGCATGAGCCACTGCTAATGGGATTTTTATAGAGATTATGTTGAATTTGTTCACCACTTTTGGTTGCATTGACATTTTTGAAAAATTAAGTGTTTTGGCCCTTGAGCCAAGAATATGTTGAAGACTGTGTTTTATTTTGATATATTTTTCAATTTGCCAATTTTACTTTTGCTTTTAATGTTTTGTTTTATTCACTTTTGGTCAGAAAATGTTTATAATTTTGATCTTCCTAAATTTATTTATTGTTGCTGCTTGAGAGAAGATTTTACTGTGTCACTCAGGCTGGAGTGCAATGGCATAATTTTGGCTCACTACAGCCATAACCTCCCAGGCTCAAGTGATCCTTTTACCTCAATCTCCCAAGTAGCTGGCACTACAGACGTGTCATGGCTACTACCATGCCTGGCTAATTTTTTGATTATTTGTAGGAACAGTGTCTTGCTATGTTGCCCAGACTGGTGTCAAATTTCTGGCCCAGCTGGGTCTTCCAAAGTGTTGAGATTGTAGGCATGAGCCACTGCACCTAGCCAGCATTCTTAAATTTAATAAGACTTGATTTGTGTCCTAACAGAATACACCAGGTGCAAATAAGAATATTGTGTATTCTCTTGATTTTGATTTAAAAGGCTTGTACAGGTCTGTTAAGCCTATTTGGTCTGTGATGTGGCTTGGATGTCTGTGTTCTCCAAACCTCATATTGCAATGTAATCATCATTGTTGATTTGGGTCCTGATGGAAGGTGAATATGGGACCTACTGGGAGGTGCTTAGGTCATGAGGGAAAGTTCCTCATGAATGGCTTGGCACTATCCTCTTGATAATCGGTAAGTTTACACTCTGTTAATTCAAGTAAGAGCTGGTTCATTTAAAAAAAAAAAAAAAAAAAAACTTGGCTTCTTTATCACACTTGCTTTGTATCTTACCATGTGATATGTTCAGTTAATCTGTGCATTCCACTATGATTGTAGGCTTCCTGAGACCCTCACCAGAAGCAGATGCTGGCACACACTTTTTGTACAATCTGCCAAACTGTGAGCCAAATAAACCTTTTTTCTTTATAAATTATTCACTCTCAGGTATTCCTCTATATGTAAGTAATTGAAGTTTGCAATTTTTTTTTTTTATGAGACAGAGTCTTGCTTTGTCACTCAGACTGGAGTGTAATGGTGCAATTTCAGCTCACTGCAACGTTAGCCTCCCAGGTTCAAGCAATTCTCCTGCCTCAGCCTCCCAATTAGCTGGGACTACAGGCTCCCGCCACCATGCCCAGCTAATTTTTTTTTGTATTTTTAGTAGAGACTGTGTTTCACTATATTGGCCAGGCTGGTCTTGAACTCCTGACCTCGCGATCCGCCTGCCTCAGCCTCCCAAAGTGCTAGGAGTATGGATGTGAGTCACCACGCCTGGCTGCAGTTTACTTCTAAAAACATTATGTTATATTGGGGAGTAGAAAAAGCTGTGTTGGGTAAATGTGACAGATTTTTTTTTTTTTTTTTTTTAGAAGGGGTCTGGCTTTGTCACCCAGGCTGGAGTGCAGTAGCATTAT
>NW_012110463.1:393974-395317 GCF_000951045.1 Mandrillus leucophaeus | reverse complement strand
AGAAACCCTACAAATGTGAAGAATGTGGCAAAGCTTTTATCCAATCCTCAAAACTTACTGAACATAAGAAAATTCATTCTGGAGAGATACCCTACAAGTGTGAGGAATGTGGCAAAGCTTTTAAACACTCCTCATCCCTTACTACACATAAGAGAATTCATACTGGGGAGAAACCCTACAAATGTGAAGAATGTGGCAAAGCTTTTAGCCGATCCTCAAAACTTACTGAACATAAGATAATTCATACTGGAGAGAAACCCTATAAATGTGAGAGATGTGACAAAGCTTTTAACCAATCTGCAAACCTTACTAAACATAAAAAAATTCATACTGGAGAGAAACTCTACAAAACTGGAAGGTATGACAATGCTTTTGACAACGCCTCAAACTTTTCTAAATATAAAGGAAATCATACTGGTGAAAAATTCTAGAAATGTAAAGAATGTGTCAAAGATTTTAAATGGTTTTCACACTTCATTGTATGTAAGATAATTCATACTGGAGAAAACTACAAGTGTGAAGAATTTGGCAATACTGTTAAGGCTCAAACCTTATTGCACAGGAAAGCATTTATACTTAAGAAAAATTGTACAAATATAAAGAATGTAAAGTAGCCATTAATATCTGTTGACATCCTAATATCAGAATGTTGGTACTTAATAAAAGCATTATAAATGCAATTACTGTCTAAAGATTTTAAGAAAATATAAGCCATTAAAGTGAAGAAGAGTATTCATTTTGAAGACAAAAGTTACAAACATAAAGAGGGTTGTAGTACATGTACTGGTATCACAAATCTTACCATACACATTTTGTACTAGAGAAAAACTGAAGCAGTTGCTCAAACTTTTTTCAACATCAGTGAATCTATATGGGAGAAAAACTCTGCATATTTTCTCAAAAGAAAAATGAAAAGCAGATTTTTTCAAAATCTGTAAAACAGATTTTTTCAAAATCTAGAAAAGCATATTTTTTCAAAATCTGTAGCTTAGAAAACATCATAGAGTTAATACTAAAACACGTTTTTGCAGGCCAGGCATGGTGGCTCACGCCTGTAATCCCAGCACTTTGGGAGGCCAAAGTGGGTGGATCACCTGAGGTCAGGTGTTTTGAGACCAGCCTGGCCAACATGGCGAAACCCTGTCTCTACTAAAAATATAAAAATTAGCCAGGCATGGTGGTGGGTGCCTGTAACCCCAGCTACTCAGGAGGCTGAGGCAGGAGAATCGCTTGAACCAGGGAGGCAGAGGTTGCAGTGAGCCAAGATCGCGCCATTGCACTCTAGCGTGGGCGACAAGAGTGAAACTCTGTCTATCTCTCTCTCTCTCTCTCTCTCTCTCTCT
>NW_012110463.1:389743-390554 GCF_000951045.1 Mandrillus leucophaeus | reverse complement strand
TTTTTTTTTTTTCTATGTGGCTCTTTGCCTTGTGCTTACCTGGGGCAATGCATACACTTAATTATGGCCTGTGGTGCCATCTTGCTTATGTAGTTTGTGTAATTTTATAAGTTAGGTTTGGAAAGTATATTTATCTGAGTCTGTAAAGTAATGTGTTATTTTTGTTTCTTTCAGTAATGTGTTCTCATTTTGCCCAAGAGTTTTGGCCAGAGCAGAACATAAAAGATTCTTTTGAAAAAGTGGCACTGAGAAGATATGAAAAATGTGGAAGTGATAATCTTCAGTTAAAAGGCTGTAAAAGTGTGGATGAATGTAAGGTGTACAAAGGAGGTTATAATGGACTTAACCAATGTTTACCAACTACGCAGAGCAAAATGTTTCAATGTGATAAATATGTGAAAGTCTTTAATAAATTTTCACATTCAGATAGACATAAGATAAAACATGTGGAAAATAAACCTTTCAAATGTAAAGAATGTGGCAAATCATTTTGCATTCTTTCACACCTAACTCAACGTAAAAGAAATTATACCAAGGTGAATTTCTGCAAATGTGAAGAATGTGAAAAAGCTTTTAACCAATCTTCAAAGTTTACTAAACATAAAAGAATTTATACTTGTGAGAAACTCTACAGATGTCAAGAATGTGACAAAACTTTTAACCAATTCTCAAACCTTACTGAATATAAAAAAGATTATACTCGACAGAAACCATATAAATGTGAAGAATGTGGCAAAGCCTTTAACCAGTCCTCACACCTTACTACACATAAGATAATTCATACAGGAGAGAAACCCTACAAATGTGAAGA
>NW_012110463.1:383882-387673 GCF_000951045.1 Mandrillus leucophaeus | reverse complement strand
GTAATTCAACTCAAATTACTTCTTGCTCTTTCTTCATTTGTATTCACATATAAAAACTTGTGACTAATTGTTGCTACATCAGAGATACAATTTTTTTTTATTAGGTGGGCGTTATGATCTTTATGGAAGGGTAAGAACATTAAAATGTAAGACACATGATAAAAATCTAAGTGGAGAGGCTCTTTATTAATATAAGTGACACATGAAGTAGGTGTTCAGAGTAATCTGCATTATAGTGAGAAAACATTTTAAATTTTAGTTAAAATTAGTAAATTACTAATTGTACTTTTATGTAATAAAATGTACATTCTTAAAATTTTAAATTATGTGTGAACAATATTTTATTAAAATTTTATTTAACATGTTTATAAAATTGTGCATTTAATAAAGTTATTATGCCACTAATTTTAACCTATTTCACCTTACTCAAGGGTGTAGGCAAAAGATGGTACCATACTCTTTGGTAACATAATGGACTAACATTTCTAGTAATCCCCTTTGCCAGTGACTTTAAACTGCAAGGAGGTTAAAGAATATTGTTCCCATAGGTTAAATATTTATTTCTTATTTAAATTTATACTTTTTAATTTTTGTGGATACATTGTGTATATGCCATATATAGCATATTTTGATACAGACATATAATATGTAATAATTACATCAGGGAAAATTAAGTATCCATCATCTCCAGCATTTATCCTTTGTATTATAAACCAACTCTACAGTTTTAGTTTTTTTTAATGTACGATTGTTATTGACTACAGAGCTATTTTTATGGTTATACTAAAAATTGTATAGAAGTGTAAATAAAGTCCATACATTCTGAGTCCTAAATAAACATTAAAATGTTATATATTTTTGAACATGTGGCTTCTCTGCCTGGAAACACATACAGTTTTGATTTACATAAAGTTAAGTATATACATACATTTAAGTTAAACCCTAGGTGTAAGAAAATTATGGAGTAAGTAGGCATGTTTGTGTGAATATAAATTTGTACCTATTTTCAGGAGAAAAGAGCAATACTGGAAGAAAACATTTTAGTAAGTTAATTTACTAGAAAACTATAAACCTCAAAAATGCTGAAAGCAAATCTATACTCTTTCTACTGAATTACTGTAAAATAGTATGGCTTATGGATTCAAAATCTGCTAATGCACATTTTGCTTTTGCTTGATTGGTACTCATGCTAGGCCCACTTTTTTTGTTGTTTCTTGTAATTTTTTTCTTTTATAGTTTATGAGGTTTTCATTATGTGAAGTGGTCAAAGATATACCCTATTTTTAT
Source organism: Mandrillus leucophaeus (assembly GCF_000951045.1). Classification (NCBI taxonomy): domain Eukaryota; kingdom Metazoa; phylum Chordata; class Mammalia; order Primates; family Cercopithecidae; genus Mandrillus; species Mandrillus leucophaeus. Next base: position 386,386 of record NW_012110463.1, on the reverse strand, counting down.
AAAATTTAGTAGGGCACACAAAATAATTTTAGATGTAATGACACGATTAGTGTATTGTTTCATTGAATTAAAACTTTCTATTTTGTTCTTTTAATTGAAGAACCTTATGTAAGCCTACTTTAGTAATTATTCCTTTCACTTTTTATAATTGACAGAAGTAAATTTATTTGTTGATTGAGCCAGTTCAGGTATCGGGGGAACCCGCCCCCAGTATTTCAATATAGGTTCTTTCTGTTTTCCGTAAGTGTCAGCCGGCTGAGAAAGAGAGACAGTACAAAGAGAGGAATTTTATAGCTGGGCCGCCAGGGGTGACGTCACATATCAGTAGGACCATGATGCCCGCCTGAGCAGCAAGTCTTTTATTAAGGGTTTCAAAAGGGGAGGGCGTGTAAGAACAGAGAGTAGGTAAAAAGATCACATGCTTCAAAGAACAAAAAACCACTGATAAGGGTCTAACAAAGATCACATGTTTCTGAGGGAACAAGGCAATGGGCAAAAGCAGAACCACTGATAAGGGTCCAACAAAGATCACAGGGCAAAGGGCAAAAGCAGAACCACTGAAAAGGGTCTATGTTCTGCAGTGCACGTGTTGTCTTGATAAACATCTTAACAGAAAACTGGGTTCGAGAGCAGAGAACCAGTCTGACCACAAATTTACCAGGGTTGAGTTTTCCCAACCCTAGTAAGCCTAAGGGTTCTGCAGGATACCAGGGCTTATCTCAGTCCTTAACGGCACAAGACAGACATTCCCAGAATGGCCGTTTATAGACTTCTCCCCAGGAACGCATTCTTTTCCCAGGGTATTAATATTCCTTGTTAGGAAAATAATTTAACGATATGTTTCTTACTTGCACGTCCATTTATAGGCCCTCTGCAAGGAAAAAAAAAATATGACTCTTTTTACCCAAACCCGCAGGCAGTCAGCCCTTGTGGTTGTCTTCCCTTGTTCCATAAAAATTGCTATTCTGTTCTTTTTCAAGGTGCACTGATTTCATATTGTTCAAACACACGTTTTACAATCAATTTGTACAGTTAACACAATTATCACAGTGGCCTTGAGGTGATGTGCATCCTCAGCTTACAAAGATAGCAGGATTAAAGACAGGCATAAGAAATTACAAAAGTATTATATGAGAACTGATAAATGTCCATATTAAGATGAAATCTAAACAATTTATGTTCCTCTGCCACGGCTCCAGCTGGTCCCTCTGTTCGGGGTCCCTGACTTCCCATAACATTCAGGTAAGTATTAAGGAGGCTTCATAAGTCATGAGGATGTTTTAATATATAAATGTAGCAAAAAACATGACAGTGCTTGCTGAGTAACATGTTTTATAATCTATAAATATTCCTGCTAGAGTTAGTTTGTAACTTTAAGTCAGAGATGTAAAATACAAATGATAAAGAAAAAACATTGATTCTTTATGTGGAGAGGATCTTTTTTTAGGCAGCAAACTGGAATCTTGCTGAATATAAAGCAAAATTATATTCTGCTTCTTTTATTTTCCAGTTATCTTCAGTTTTGTTTGTCTTTCAGTTTTGTTTGTTTGTGTTTTTCAACTATGTATGGCATCACAGCCCTTCTTTTTTTTTCTCTTTTATAGCTACAATTTTCTCACTTTTTTAAATGCCATGTCATTTCACATGCTACTTTGTAGGTTTTGATGAGAAAATTGGTATTTTTAATACACTTGAAAAATTGCTTTTTTGGCCAGGCGCGGTGGCTCACACGTGTAATCCCAGCACTTTGGGAGGCTGAGGTGGGCAGATCATGAGGTCAGGAGTTTGAGACCAGCCTGGCCAATATGGTGAAACCCTGTCTCTACTAAAGATACAAAATAGCCAGGCAGGGTGGCATGTGCCTGTAATCCCAGCTACTCAGGAGGCTGGGGCAGGACAATCGCTTGAACCCAGGAGGCGGTGGTAGCAGTGAGCCGATATTGTGCCATTGCACTCCAGCCTAGGCAACAAGGCGAGACTCTGCCACAAAAAAAAAGAAAGAAAAATTAATTTTAACTGGAGAGTTTGCTTATCAATGTAAGTGTTTTGTTTTGTTTTTTTGAGAAGGAGTCTCGCACTGTCACCAGGCTGGAGTGCAGTGGCACGATCTTGACTTGCTGCAACCTCCACCCCTCCCTAGTTCAAGCGATTCTCCTGCTTCAGCCTCCCAAGTAGCTGTGACTATAGGCATGCACCACCACGCCTAGCTAAGTTTTGTCTTTTTAGTAGAGATGGGGTTTCACCATGTTGGCCAGGATGGTCTCGATCTCTTGACCTCATGATTTGCCTGCCTCAGCCTCCCAAAAGTGCTGGGATTACAGGCATGAGCCACCATGCCCAGCCCAAACACCTGCCTTTTTAGTGTCTTTCATACCATTACCATCTGTAATAAATAAATGTGTATTTATTTTGTAGAACATTAGATTTTGAAGTATATATACATTGTCAAATGCTTAATTTTATTTAATGCTTCACAGTTAACTTTCTTTGTGGTGAGCACATGA
>NW_012110463.1:380645-381907 GCF_000951045.1 Mandrillus leucophaeus | reverse complement strand
GTTTTTTTGTATTTTTTAGTAGAGACGGGGTTTCACCATGTTAACCAGAATGGTCTCAATCTCCTGACCTTGTGATCCGCCCGTCTCGGCCTCCCAAAGTGCTGGGATTACAGGCTTGAGCCACCACGCCCGGCCAATTAATACTTTTATAATTTATTATGCCTGTCTTTACTGCAATCTCTGAACATAAATTGTGAGGATTTCATAGACACTTATCACTTCCCCAATCAATACCCTTGTGATTTCCTATGCCTATATTTAATCTCTTAATCCCATCATCTTTGTAAGCTGAGGAGGATGAATGTCACCTCAGGACTCTGAGATGATTGTGTTAACTGCACACATTGTTTGTAGAGCATGTGTGTTTGAACAATATGAAATCTGGACATCTTGAAAAAAGAAAAGGACAACAGCGATGTTTAGGGAACAAGGGAGGCAACCTTGAACTGGCCGCTGGTGAACCAGACAGAACAAAGCCATATTTCTCTTCTTTCAAATGCAAGTAGGAGAAATATTGCTGAATTCTTTTTCTCAGCAAGGAACATCCCTGAGAAAGAGAATGCGCCCTGAGGGTAGGTCTATGAACGGCCCCCCCTGAGGGTGGCCGCCTTTTATGGTGGAAGCCAAAGGGATGAAATAAGCCCCGGTCTTCTGTAGTGCTCCCAGGCTTATTAGGATGAGGAAAATTCCTGCCTAATAAATTTTGGTCAGACAGGTTGTCTGCTTTCAAACCCTGTCTCCTGATAAGATGTTATCAATGACAATGCGTGCTCAAAACTTCATTAGCAATTTTAATTTTACTTCATCCTGTGGTCCTGTGATCTCGCCCTGCCTCCACTTGCTTTGTGATATTTTATTGCCTTGTGAAGTATGTGATCTCTGTGACCCACACCCTATTCATGCACTCCCTCCCCTCTTGAAAATCACTAATAAAAACTTGCTAGTTTTACGGCTTGGAACCTGACGACGTGTGATGTCTCTCCTGGACACACAGCTTTAAACTTTCTCTCTCTTGTACTCTTTCCCTTTATTTCTCAAACCAGCCAAGACACTTAGGGAAATAGAAAAGAACCCACGATAAATATCGGGGGTGGGGTTCCTCTGATAGCTATTCAGGTGTTTTGTGGTACCATGTAAATTTTAGATACATATTTAAAATTTTCTATTTAGGCCAGGCACGGTGGCTCACGCCTGTAATCCCAGCACTTTGGGAGGCCGAGGTGGGTGGATCACGAGGTCAGGAGATCGAGACCATCCTGGCT
>NW_012110463.1:377130-378572 GCF_000951045.1 Mandrillus leucophaeus | reverse complement strand
AAAAATATTCAAATATTTTGCTCATTTTTAAGGTTTTTTTGTGGTGTAGTAATTTTAGTGTACAACAAAAAACTTGTCACACATATGATTTGCCTGTATTTTCTCTGATTCTTTAGTTGTCTAATCCTATTAATTGTATGAGAATTGTGTGCAGCAACTTTTTAATTTGAAGTAATATGACTCATCTGTTTTTCCTTTATTTTCCTGGGGTTTTGAGATTACAACAAAAAAGTCACCATCCAGATCAATGTTATAGGGCTTTCACCCTATATTTTTTGTAGTAATTCCAGTTTCAAGCCTTACAGTTAAGTATCTAATTCATTTTGAATTGATTTATATATATGATGTGAGATACAGATCTTGTTTTATTGCTCTTCATGTGACTATATAGTTTTCTCAACACCATTTTCATGATTTGCCTGCCTCAGCCTCCCAAAAGTGCTGGGATTACAGGCATGAGCCACCATGCCCAGCCCAAACACCTGCCTTTTTAGTGTCTTTCATACCATTACCATCTGTAATAAATAAATGTGTATTTATTTTGTAGAACATTAGATTTTGAAGTATATATACATTGTCAAATGCTTAATTTTATTTAATGCTTCACAGTTAACTTTCTTTGTGGTGAGCACATGATACTGTCTTAATTTTTTTAAAAAATGCAAATACATTATTATTAACTATAGTCACTATGCAGTAGAACATATTGTTTGAACTTATTTCTCCTGCCCAGCTATAATTATGTATTATTCAATAGATACATTTTCAAGGTTCCCTTTCTGAATACCTTAGCATCTGGTGGTCACTATGTTACTCTCTACTTCAATGAGATTAAGTTTTTTAGAATCCATCTGTAAGTGAAATTATAAAATAATAATCTCTATGCCTTACTTCAACTAATGTCCTCCAGATTAATCATGTAATTGAAAACAATATTTTCTTTTTTAAAGATGAATAATATTTCATTGTGTATATATACCACATTGTCTTTTTGTACTAATTATATGTTGAACCATTGATTTTATGTTTTGGCCATTATGAAGTGTTGTAAACAACACAGAGTTGCAAATGTTTCTTCATTCCGATTTTGTTTTGGATATGTATCCAATATTGCACTCGCTGCATTTGATAGTTCGATTTTAAATTTTTTGAGGTATCTCTCTTTTGTTTTTCATAATGGCTATCCTCATTTGCATTCAACCCAACAGTGCAAGCAGTCCCTTTTCTGCACAGCTTTACAAACACTTTTTCTTTTTAATAAGAGTCATTCTAACAGGAGTGAGTTGATATCTCATAGTAATTTTTTTTTTTTTTTTTTTTTGCTTTCCTTTTCTGATATTTGACATTGAGCATTTTTTATTTATAGCTTGGCAATATGTATGTCTTGAAAAATATTCAGGCCGGGCGCGGTGGCTCAAGCCTGTAATCCCAGCACTTTGGGA
>NW_012110463.1:369442-372643 GCF_000951045.1 Mandrillus leucophaeus | reverse complement strand
TTTAGTGTGTCACTGGTACTTTGATAGTTTTTTTGCAAATGTTTGTAATTTTTTCATTTGTGTATTATTTATTTTCTTTAAGGTTCTTTATTCTATAATGTAACATGTTTCAACTTTTTAGTTAAATTTCAAAGTTTAGTAACTACAGTTATTATAGATGGGATTGGTTTTTAATTTCATTTTCAGATAATCATTAGTGTATAGAAATGCTACTTATTTTGTATGTTGATTTTATATTCTGCCAGTTTAATAAATTTGTTTATTCTAGTGGTTCTCGGTAAAGTCTTAGGCTTTTCTATACTTAAGATGTCATCTACAAGCAGCAATAATTTAATTTTTTTCCAATATGGATGCCTTTGATTTTATTTTCTAATTTTTCTGCCATGGACATTTAGTACTATGCCTAGTAAGACTGAAGAAAGTGGGCATCCTTGTGTTATTCTAGCTCTTAGAGTAAAAGCTCACAACATTTCACTGTCTAGTATGTTGTTAGCTTGCAATTTTGTTATATGTGGCATTTATTGGCTTAAGGTGCATTTGCCCTATACCTAATTTATTCACGTATTTATCATGAGGGAATGTGACTTTTGTCAAACTTTTATTCTGCATGTATTTAAATGTTAAACATGTGAAAGCACAGCTAATCCCACATAAATATAAAACAAACTCAGAGACTACTATGGACATCTTTATGCATGCAAGCTAAAAAATTTACAGAAAATAAACTCCTGGATGCACAATCTCCCAAAACTGAACCACTAAGAAACAAAAATCTGGAACAGAGCAAAAATGTATAATGAAATTGAGTTAGTAATAAAAAACCATAAATAGCCCTGAATCAGATAAATTCACAGCCAGATTTTACCACACATAAAAAAGATGAACCAGGCCGGGCATGGTGGCTCACTTCTGTTAATCCCAACACTCTGGGAGGCTGAGGTGGGTGGATCACACGGTCAGGAGTTCAAGACCAGCCTGGCCAATATGGTGAAACCCTGTCTCTACTAAAAATACAAAAATTAGTCAAGCGTGGTGGTGGTGGGCACCTGTAGTCCCAGCTACCCAGAAGGCTGAGACAGGAGAATTGCTTGAACCCAGTACAGGGAGGTTGCAGTGAGCCGAGATCGCACCGCTACACTCCAGCCTGGGTGACAGAGTGAGACTCTGTCAGAAAAAAACAGAAGGATGAACTGGTACTAATTCTACTGAATGTATATAAAAAAATCAAAGTGAAATTTATTCCTAATTCATTATATGAGACCAGTATCATCCTAATACCAAAATCTAGTGAAGACACACAAAAAAACTATAGGCAAATATTCTTGATTAACATTGAAACATCCTCCATGAAATACTAGCAAGCTGAGTTCATAAGCAAATCAAAAAGCTATTTTCCACAATCATGTGGAATGCAAGAATGCATTGATGTTTTTTTATGAATGCAAGAATGTTTTATGATATGCAGTCAATAAGTGAAATTCACCTTATAAAGATGATTAAAAGCAAAAATTATGTAATTATCAAAACATGCAGAAAAAGCATTCAAGAAAATTCAAGATTTATAAAAATATTCTCAAACTAGACATTGAAGAAATATACCTCAAAATAATGAGTCATCTATGACAAATCTTCATTTAACATCATACTGAACAGATGAAAGCTGGATGCATTCTCCATAAAAATAACAATATTCACTCAACACTCCCACTCCTATTCAACATAGTTCTGGAAGTCCTAGCCAGAACAATCAAACAAATAAATAAAAGGCATCTAAATAGAAAAATAGGAAGTCAAATTATCTTCACAGAAGATATAATTCTCTACCTGTGAAACTTGAAAGATTTCATCAAAAGACTCCTAAGCCTAAAAAATGACTTCAGCAATGTCTCATGATACAAAATCAACATACAAAAATAAGTAGCATTTTTTTACACTAATAACATTCAAGCTGAGAACAAAATCAAGAACATAGTTTATGATAACCGCAAACAACAATATATATATATACACATTGAATCACGGAAGTAAAATGTCTCTACAAGGAGTATGACAATACACTGCTGAAAGAGATCAGAAAACACAAATAAATGGAAAAGCATTTTATGCTTATGGATTTGAAGAATCAATATAATTTAAATGCTCATGCTGCCTAAAGCCACCTACAAATTAAGTGCCATTTCTATCAAACCCTTAATGCCATTTTTATAGAATTAAAAAAAAAATCTTCCAAAATATATGAAAAAACAAGTCTAAATAGCCAAGGCAACGTTAACAAACCTGAATGCCTCATATTACCTGACTTCAGACTTTACCAGAAGCTACAGTAACCAATATGACATGGTTCTGGTATAAAAATATACATATGGACCAATGGAACAGAGAGAGAGCTCTGAAATAAAGCTACACTCCTACAACTAAGCTTTTTTTTTTTCTTTTTTAGGGAGTGCAGTGGAAAGATCCCAGATCACTGCAACCTCTGACTCCTGGGTTCAAGCAATTCTCATGCCTCAGCCTCCCGAGTAGCTAGGATTACAGATATGCACGACCATGCCTGACCAACTTTTGTATTTTTAGTAGAGGTGGGGTTTCACCGTGTTGGCCAAGCTGGTCTCAAACACTTGAACTCAAGTGATCTGCTCACCGTGGCCCCTGAAGTGCTGGGATTACAGGCAGGAGCCACCACTTCTGCCCCCAACTTATTTTTGACAAAGTTAATAGAAATAAAAAGGAAATAACTACCTATCTAATAAATAGTATTGGGAAAACTGGTTAGTCATATGCAAAAGAAGAAAACTGAAACCCTACCTCTCATATATAAAACAAATAAGATTAGTAACTGTGAGACTTTAATATATAAAAATTCTAGAAGACCAATTAGAAAGTACTCTTCTAGACATTGCCCTCTGGATATAATTCATAACACCTTAAAAGTAAATGCAATGGAAAAAACTTGGAAATTGGCACCTAATTAAACTAAATAGCTGCACAGCAAAAGAAACTACTGACAAATTAGACAACCTATAGTATAAAATAAAATATTTGCAAACTACATACAACGAAGTATTAATATATAGAATCTATCAGAAATTTTATAAGAAAAAACAGACAGGCCGGGCACGGTGGCTCAAGCCTGTAATCCCAGCACTTTGGGAGGCCGAGGCGGGTGGATCACGAGGTCAGGAGATCGAGACCATCCTGGCT
>NW_012110463.1:362198-369172 GCF_000951045.1 Mandrillus leucophaeus | reverse complement strand
ATAATATGAAAAGTCATTTCTCAAAGAAAGACATAAAGCTGCTAATAAACATACTAAGAAAAATGCTCAACATCCCTAGTCATCAGAGAAATGTAAGTCAAAATAACAATGTGATACTATCTCACGCCAGTTAGAATGACTGTTATTAAAAGCCAAAAAGTGACCAATATTCAAGTTGTGGAAAAAAGGGCATCTTTATACACTGTTGATAGAAATGCAAATTAATTCAACCTCTATGGAACGCAGTTTGAAGATTTCTCAAAGAACTAAAAATAGAATTGCCGTTTAGCCCATCAACCAAATTACTGAGTATATAGCCAAGGGAAAATAATTTTACAAAAAATCTTGCACTGACATGTTTACTGCAGCACTATTCATCATAGCAAAGACCTACAATTTAACTAGGTACTCATGAATTTTAGATTCATTTCCTTTTTCTTTTCTTTGTCTTTTTTTTCTTTTTTTGAGACGGAGTCTCCTGTCACCAGGCTGGAGTGCAGTGGTGCAATCTCATGTTCAAGTGATTCTCCTGCCTCAGCCTCCCAAGTATCTGGGACTACAGGTATGCACCACCACATCTAGCTAAGTTTTGTATTTTTAGTAGGGACGGGGTTTCACCATGTTGGCCAGGATGGTCTCGATTTCTTGACCTTGTGATCCGCCCACCTCGGTCTCCCAAAGTGCTGGGATTACAGGCATGAGCTACCACGCCCAGCCTTTAGATTCATTTTCTTTTCTAATTTGCTTATAATGAGAAAATTAACATCCATATTGCTGCAAAGAACGTTACTTCTGATTCCACGTTGCTGCAAAAAACACTTCCTTTTCTGTGGCTGGATAGTATTGCATTGTGTGTAAGTATGTCATATACTACAAGTTCTCACTTATGAATGGGTGCTAAACATTGGGTTAACATGGAAACAAAGATGAAAACAATAAATGCAGAGTTCTAAAATAAAAAAAGAAAGGAGAGAAATACTGAAAAACTACGTATCAGGTATGATGTACACGACTGGGGCAATGGAGTTATCAAGTTCCTAAACCTTAACATCATGCAGTATACCTATGTTACAAATCTTCACCTGTACCTCTTGAATCTGAAATAAAAATAGTAAAATATTTTGTGCTATAATGAAATGTTACATTTCTCTAGATCTGGGTTATTAGTTGGAATTAGGAGTCAAAGAAGACACAAAATTATGTTCCCTTTGAGCATAGGGGTGAATGTTTCAATACTAGGTCTCCCCATAGTCTATAAACTAGCATCTTTGAAAGCTCTCAGCCTGTAGGCAAAGAAGTGTTTTATTTCCAAGTGTACAGCTAAAATAAATGACTCTACATGTTTGTTTTTTATGAACTGTACACTAGACTATAAAGTTAACTTTTTACTCTGTTTTTGGAAAAAAATGCTGAATTGTTTAATCATACTTCTTTTAGAATAAGCCATTTTTGAAAACGTGAGACTGAAAATTACGTTAAATTTCTGAATTAGGAAAAGAAAGTATTTTTCTAAAGAAAAAAGTGGCCGGGTGCAGTCGCTCATGCCTGTAATCCTAGCACTTTGGGAGGCCGAGGTGGGCAGATCATGAGGTCAAGAGATGGAAACCATCCTGGCCAACATGGTGAAACCCCTTCTCTACTAAAAAGATAAAAATTAGTTGGGTGTGGTGGCGCACGCCTGTAGTCCCAGCTACTCGGGAGGGTGAGGCAGGAGAATCGCTTGAACCCAGGAGGCAGAGGTTGCAGTGAGCTGAGATCACGTCACTCTGCACTTCAGCCTGGGTGACAGAGTAAGACTCCATCTCAAACAAACAAACAAACAAACAAACAAAAATCTTATGGCCATAGTGCAAGGATGATGAAACGGAGTGTTGGCTATTTAAGACCACACTGCTGCAACCATTCCATCACAACCATACTAATGAATAAAAGAATAATGGATCAGAAAGTATTTTTAGCAAACTTTCCTGATTCTATCACTGTTAAATTTTTACTTGTACTTATTATTTGCCACATAGATGTCCGTACTTCTACAAAAGATGCCATAAATTTTAAATTAATATTCTCACCCATATATTCTCCCTAGAAAGACGCCAGTGTGTTTGCAATCAAGGTGTATCCTTTCTGGCCTTTCTTGTGCTGCTTAAAGTAAAGTAAAGCAGAGTTAACCATGACATTTTCAGTTTCTACAGCCACAGCATGAAAATTGTTACGTTATGTCAGCTAGAAATAATGACAGTGATCCACACAACTCGGCCTTCCAAAGTGCTGGGATTACAGGCGTGCACCATATAGCGCCTGGCCAACTTTGTGTTGTAAAAGAAAGAAGAGCACAATAAAATTTTCTGTGACCTATTGAAGTCCATAAAATTTATCGAAGAATTTCACATACAACCTACATTTTTTGGTAACATTTAGTTCCAATCACGATAAATTATATCTGCAACTAACATCTATAATCAATCCCTTTTCTCTCTTTTTGTACTCTGTCTTCCTCCCGGTTTCAAGCAATTCTCCTGCCTCAGCATCCTCGAGTAGCTGGGGTTACAGGCATGTGCCACCAGGCCCGGCTAATTTTGTATTTTTAGTAGAGACAGGATTTCTCCATGTTAGTAAGGCTAGTCTCAAACTCCCGACCTCAGGTAATCTGCCCGCCTCAGCCTCCCAAAGTGCTGGGATTACAGGCGTGAGCCACTGTGCCCGGCCAGAAAAAAGCCTTTTAATATACACACAGAAGACCACATTAAGTTAATATTTTTGATGCTACATATGCAAAATAAATATTTTATTTTTCTGATTTCACCAGTTCCACAGGGAAATAATGAACATGCTTATGGTCAGAATTTTTTCAATCAAGCTGTGTTAATAAGAATGACGTGTGGAAAATAAAATTTTACAATTCAAAAAAAAGTCTTTTGTTCATAAAAATAGTGATTAATTTTTAAAACTGTATCCTAACAAGGATACTCTACTGATTATTTTAGTCTTATACTACATTAATCTGTTTTGTTTGTTTGTTTGTTTGTTTGTTTTTTTGAGATGGAGTCTTGCTCTGTCACCTAGGCTGGAGTGCAGTGGCGCAGTCTCAGCTCACTGCAAGCTCAGCCTCCCAGGTTCATGCCATTCTCCTGCCTCAGCCTCCGGAGTAACTGGGACTATAGTATAGGTGCCCGCTGCCACGCCCAACTAATTTTTTTTCTTTTTTTTTTCTTTTTTTTTTGGTATTTTTAGTAGAGATGGGGTTTCACCGTGTTAGCCAGGATGGTCTCTATCTCCCAACCTCGTGATCCGCTCGCCTCGGCCTCCCAAAGTGCTGGGATTACAGGTCTGAGCCACCGCGCCTGGCCTTAACCTGTAAAATTTACTAAAATATTTTTATCTAAAATATTTTCAAACTTATTGTAAATAAGGATTGAAAACATTGTTGACATTTTAAAATTTAATTTAATTTAATTTTAGCTGGACCACGAATCAAAGGAATTCAGGTCTCTGAAGCACAGCTGAAACTGCATGTGCTGAGACTGACTTTTTTAAAAAATTGTTTTTATTTCCAAAGGTTATTGGGGAACAGGTGGTGTTTGGTTACATAAGTAAGTTCTTGGTGATTTATGAGAGTCTGGTGCACCCATCACTTGAGCAGTATACACTGGACTTTATTTGTAGTCTTTTATCCCTCACCCCCTTTCCACCCTTTCTCCCTGAATCCCCAAAGTCCATTGTGTTATTCTTATGTCTTTGCATCCTTATTACATAGCTCCCACTTATGAGTGAGAACATTTGATGTTTGGTTTTCCATTCCTGAGTTACTTCACTTAGAATAATAGCCTCCAATCTCAACCAGGTCACTGAGAATGCCATTCATTCGTTCCTTTTTAAGACTGAGTAGTATTCCCATCGTATACATATACCACAGTTTCTTAATCCACTCGATTGATGGGCATTTGGGCACGATTTTGCAACTGTGAATTGTGCTGCTATGAACACGCATAGGCAGGTATCTTTTTCATATAATGACTTCTTTTTTTCTGGGTACCCAGTTGTGGAATTGCTGGATCAAATGGTAGTTCTACTTTTAGTTACTTAAGAAATCTCCACACTGATTTCCATAGTGGTTGTACTAGTTTACATTCCCACCCACAGTGTAGAAGTGTTCTTTGTTCATTGAATCCATGCCAACATCTACTATTTTTTTGATTTCTTGATTATGGCCATTCTTGCAGGAATAAGGAGGTATCACATTGTGGTTTTGATTTGCATTTTCCTGATCATTAGTGATTTTGAGCGTTTTTTCCATGTTTGTTAGCCATTTATATATCTTCTTCTGATAATTGTTTATTCATGTCCTTAGCCCACTTTTTGGAGGGATTGTTTCTTTTTTTTTTCTTGTTGCTTTTTTTGAGTTCATTGTAGATTTTGGATGTTAGTTCTTTGTCAGATGTATAGATTGTGAAGATTTTTTCCCACTCTGTGGGTTTTCTGTTTACTTGCTGACTTTCCTTTTGCCATGCAAAGGCTCTTTAGTTTAATTAAGTCCCAGCAATTTATCTTTGTTTTATTGCATTTGCTTTTGGATTCTTGGTCATGGAGTCCTGCCTAAGCCAAGAAGGATTTTTTCAATGTTCTAGTTTCAGGTCTTAGATTTAAGTCCTTAATCCATCTTGAGTTGATTTTTGTATAAGGTGAGAGGCGAGGCGAGGATCCAGTTTTATTTTCCTACATGTGACTAGCCAATTATCCCAGCACCATTTGTTGAAGAGTGTCCTTTCCCCCACGTTATGTTTTTGTTTGTTTTGTTGAAAATCAGTTGGCTGTAAGTATTTGGGTTTATCTCTGGGTTCTCTATTTTGTTTCATTGGTCTATGTGCCTATTTTTATACCAGTACCATGCTGTTTTGGTGACTGTCATCTTACAGTACAGTTTGAAATCAGGTAATAGGATGCCTCCAGATTTGTTCTTTTTAGCTAGTGTTGCTTTGGCTGTGTGAGCTCTTTTTCAGTTTAATATGAATTTTAGAATTGTTTTTTCTAATTCTGAAGAATCATAGTGGTATTTGGATGGGAATTGCATTGAATTTGTAGATTGCTTTTGACAGTATGTTCATTTTCGCAATATTGATTCTATCCATCCATGAGCATGGGAGGTAATTCTATTTGTTTGTGTTGTCTATGATTTCTTTCAGCAGTGTTTTGTAGTTTTCTTTGTAGAGAGCTTTCACCTCCTTGGTTAGGTATATTCCTAAGCATTTAATTTTTTTTGCAGCTATTCCCACCCACAGTGTAGAAGTGTTCTTTGTTCATTGAATCCATGCCAACATCGACTATTTTTTGATTTCTTGATTATGGCCGTTCTTGCAGGAGTAAGGTGGTATCACATTGTGGTTTTGATTTGCATTTTCCTGATCATTAGTGATGTTGAGCATTTTTTCCATATATTTGTTAGCCATTTATATATCTTCTTCTGATAATTGTCTTTTACAGTAGTAAAAGGGGTTTTACAATACTTTTACAATAATAAAAGGGGTTGAGTTCCTGATTTGGTCGCTGTTGGTATATAGAAGAGCTACTAATTTGTGTATATTAATTTTGTGTCGAGAAACTGCTGAATTCTTTTATCAGTTCTAGAAGTTTTCTGGGGGAGTCTTCAGGGTTTTCTAAGTAAACAATTATATCATCAGCAAACAGTGAGAGTTTGACCTTCCTCTTTACTGATTTGGATGCTCTTTATTTCTTTCTCTTGTCTGATTGCTCTGGCTAGGACTTCCAGTACTATGTTGAACAGGAGTGGTGAGAGTGGGCATCCTTGTCTTGTTGCAGTTCTCAGAGAAAATGGTTTCAACTCTTCCACATGCAGTATTATGTTGGCTGTGTGTTTGTCATAGTATGTCCCTTGTATGCCTATTTTGCTGAGAGTTTTAATCATAAAGGGATGCTGGATTTTGTCAAATTTTTTTCTGCATCTATTGAGATGATCATGTGACTTTTGTTTTTAATTCTGTTTAGGTGGTGTATCACATTTCTTGACTTGCATATGTTAAACCATCCCTGCATGCCTGGTAGGAAACCCACTTGATCATGGTGGATTATCTTTTTGATATGTTGTTGGATTCAGTTAGCTAGTATTTTGTTAAGGATTTTAGTATCTATGTTCATCAGGGATATTGGTCTGCATTTGTTTGTTTGTTTGTTTGTTTTTAGTTATATCCTTTCCTGGTTTTGGCATTAAAATGATACTGGGTTCATAGAATGATTTAGGAAGGGTTTTCTCTTTCTCCATCTTGTGAAATAGTGTCAATAGGATTGGGACCAACTCTTCTTTGTATGTCTGGTAGAATTCTGCTGTGAATCTGTTTGGTCCTGGACTTTTTTTTGTTTGTAATTTTTAAATTATCATTTCAATCTTGTTGCTTGTTATTGGTCTGTTCAGGATATCTAATTCTTCCTGATTTAAGCTAAGAGGGTTGTATCTTTCCAGGAATTTATCCATCTCTTACAGGTTTTCTAGTTTATGCACATAAGAGTGTTCATAGTAGCCTTGAATGATCTTTTGTATTTCTGTGGTGTCAGTTGTAATATATCCTGTTTTGTTTCTTGTTGAGCTTATTTGGCTTTTCTGTCTTCTTTTTTTGGTTAATCTTGCTAATGGTCTATCAATTTTTTTTATCTTTCCAAAGAAGCAGCTTTTCGTTAAATTTATTTTTTGTGTTGTTTTCTTTGTTTCAATTTTATTTAGCTCTGCTCTGATATTGGTTATTTTCTTTCTTCTGCTGGGTTTGGGTTTGGTTTGTTTTTGTTCCTCTAGTTCCTTGAGGTACGATCTTAGATTGTCTGTGTTCTTTCAGACTTTGATGTAGGCGTTTAGGGCTATAAGCTTTCCTCTTTTCACCACCTTAGCTGTATCCCAGAGGTTTTGATAGATTTTGTCACCTTTTTCATTCAGTTAGAAGAATTTTATAATTTTCATCTTAATTTCATTT
>NW_012110463.1:358766-361420 GCF_000951045.1 Mandrillus leucophaeus | reverse complement strand
GTGATCTGCCCGCTTCAGCCTCCCAAAGTGCTGGGATTACAGGCATGAGCCACCACACCCAGGTGACCTTTCTAGTGCTGTCAGTGGAGAATTAAAGTCTCCCACTATTATTGTGTTACTGTCTATCTCATTTCTTAGGTCTATTAGTAATTGTTTTATCAATTTGGGAGCTCCACTGTTAGAAGCATATATGTATAGAATTGTGATATTTTCCTGTTGGACAAGGCTTTTTATCATTATATAATGTCCATCTTTGTCTTTTTTAACTGCTGTTGCCTTAAAGTTTGTTTTGTCTGATTTAATAATAACTACTCCTGCTTGCTTTGGGTGTCCATTTGCATGAAATGCTTTTTTCTACCACTTTACCTTAAGTTTTTGTGAGTCCTTATGTGTCAGATGAGTCTCCTGAAAGCAGCAGATAGTTGGTTGGGGAATGCTTATTCATTCTGCAATTCTATGTCATTTAATTGGATCATTTAGTCTATTTACATTCAGTGTTAGTATTGAGATGTGAGGTACCATTCCATTCATCATGCTATTTGTTGTCTGTATACTTTGGTTTTTGTTTTTGTTTTTGTTTTTTTAAATTGTATTTTTGTTTTTTAGGTCCTGTGAGATTTATGCTTTAAAGAGGTTCTGTTTTGATGTGTTTTCAGAATTTGTTTCAAGATTTAGCTCTCCTTTTAGCTGTTTTTGTAGTGGTGACTTGATAGTGGCAAATTCTCTCAGCATTTGTTTGTCTGAAAATAACTATCTTTTCATCATATGTAAAGCTTAATTTTGCTGGATACAAAATTCTTGGCTGATAATAGCTTTGTTTGAGAAGGCTGAAGATAGGTCCTCAATCCCTTCTAGCTTGTAGAGTTTCTGCTGAGAAATCTGCTGTTAATCTGATAGGTTTTGTTTTATAGGTTACCTGGTGCTTTTGTCTCACAGCTCTTAATATTATTTTCTTCATTTTAACATTAGATAACCTGATGAAAATGTGCCTAAGCAACAATCTTTTTGAGATGAATTTCCCAGGTGTTCTTTGTGCTTCTTGCATTTGAATGTCTAGGTCTCTAGCAAGGCCAGGAAACCTTTTCTCAGTTATTCGCCTAAATGTGTTTTCCAAACTTTTAGGTTTCTCTTCTTCTTCAGCAACACTGATTATTCTTAAGTTTGGTCACTTAACATAATTCCAGACTTTTTGAAGACTTTGTTCATATTTTCTTCTTCTTCTTATTATTATTTTTTTGTCTTTGTTGGATTGGGTTAATTAAAAAACCTTGTCTTAGAGCCCTGAATTTTTCTTCTACTTGTTCAATTATATTGCTGAGACTTTCCAGAGTGTTTCACATTTCTAAAATTGTGTCCAAAGTTTCCTGAATTTTTTATTGTGTTTTTTTTCTTTGAGCTATCAATTTACTTGAATATTCCTCCCTTTACTTCGTATATGATTTTTTTGGATTTTCTTGCATTGGGCTTCACCTTTCCCTGATCTCTCCCTGATTAACTTAATAATTAACCTCGTGAATTATTTTTCAGGTAAATTAGGGCTTTATTCTTGGTTTGAATCCATTGCTGGTGAACTGTGTGATTTTTTGGGGAATGTTAAAGAGCCTTGTTTTGCCATATTGCCATATTGTTTTCTGACTTCTCATTTTGGTAGGCTCTGTCAGAGGGAAAGTCTAGGGCTGAAGGCTGTTCTTCAGTTTCTTTTGTCTCACTGGGTATTGTAGTACTCTTCCCCTTTTCCTATGGAAGTGGCTCCCTGTGAGCCAAAATGCAGTGATTGTTGTCTGTCTTCTGGGTCTAGCCACCCAGCAATGGTGTGGCCAGCAAGTCTACGTGACTCTGGGCTGGTACTGGGATTGTCTGCACAGAGTCCTGTGATGTGAACCATCTATGGGCTTCTGAGCTGTGGATACCAGCACCTGTTCTAGTGCAGGTGGCAGCGGGGTGCAACAGACTCTGTGAAGGTTTTTAGCTTTGGTGGTTTAATGCTCTAGTTTTGTGCTGGTTTGTCTCCTGCTAGGAGGCGGTGCTTTCCAGAAAGCATCAGCTGTAGTAACATAGAGAGGGACCGGCAGTGGGCAGAGTTCTAGAACTCCCAAGATTATATGTCCTTTGATTTTTGCTACCAGGGTAGATAGAAAAGGACCATCAGGTAGGTGGGTATAGGTGTGCCTGAGCTCAGACTCCTCTTGGGCAGGTCTTGCTGTGGCTGCTGTGGGGTATGGGGGTGAGATTCCCAGGTCACTGGATTTGTGTACCTAGGAGGATCATGGCTGCCTCTGCTGAGTCATGTATGTTGTTAGGGAATTTGGGGAAAGCTGACAGTCACAGGCCCCATCCAGCTCCCACAGAAACCAAAGGGCGGGTCTCCCTCCTACCATGTACCCCGTAACAGCCCTGAGTCTGTTTCCAGGCAGAGGGTATGATGGGCTTCAAAACTTGTCCCCGGCTACCCACCTCCCAAACGTGAAAGAAAGGGGCTTAGTTCTTTCCCTGCCTGTGAAATCTGCACACCAGATGTGTGCCTTCCCCACAGAGATCTGGCCAGGAGGCTTCTTGCCCTATTCAAATTTTTACAAAGTTCAGCTAGAGATTTCCTTCTCCCTGTGGAGTTTTACCCCCTGCTCCTCTGGTCACCCTCCTGATGGATCCCTTTG
>NW_012110463.1:356957-357926 GCF_000951045.1 Mandrillus leucophaeus | reverse complement strand
TAAAAATACAAAAATTAGTCAGGCACGCTGGTGTAAACCTGTAGTCCCAGCTACTCAGGAGGGTGAGGCACAAGAATTGCTTGAGCCTGGGAGGCAGAGGTTGCAGTGAGCTGAGATCATACCACTGCATTCCAGTCTGGGCGACAGAGCAAGACTCTGTCTCAAAAAAAAAGGAATGAGGCCATGAAGCCATAGGTAACATGTACTGAAGACTTCTCATGTGCCAGGCCCAGTGCTTACTTAACCTAAATGATCCCATTGGATCCTTACATTATGCCAACAGAGACGTATTATTACATGGATGTCTAGAAGTACAGTCGCCCCTTGGTATCCAAGGGGGATTGGTTTCAGGACCAACCCTACTCTCCTCCATGGATACCAAAATCCAAGGAGTCTCAAGTTTCTGATATAAAATAGTGTAATGCTTGCACATAACCTATGTACATCCTATCATATACTTTAAATTATGTCTAAATTATTTATAATACCTAATATTAATTTATAATACTTAATATATATCTATGCATTATTTCATTAGCATAAACGCAACATAGTACTTGGTGAGTTTTTACGTTTTGCTTTTGGGTACTTTGTGGTAATTTTTTCCCAAATATTTTCCATACATGGTTGGCTGATTCCATGAAGGTGGAACCCATGGATAAAAAGGGTCTAAATGTTAGAGCCAGAGTGAACTGTATGTATTGGTGTTATATAGTTAAGGCTCAGACTCACAAATAATGTTCCTGTTTATGATTTGAAAACTTCAAGGTTTTGTTTTCCATCTGTACATACACAGACGGTGTATAGTGCTAAATTATTTGTTTCTTAAAATGACAGCCACAGTTCTTGTCTGTCTGGATATATTTCGGACTTTTTTATGTTTAATATAACATAAAAAAGAAACTTTATTATGTTTTGGATAATCTAAGATTGGTATACATAAATAAACTTTGCAAATTACTGTAGGGT
>NW_012110463.1:354955-355362 GCF_000951045.1 Mandrillus leucophaeus | reverse complement strand
CTAGGGGATGCAGTGAGCTCCCAGGGCCTTTCTGCTGCTTCCTCTACCCCAATATTTCACTTGGCTATCTAAATTGACTCAGTTCCATGTAAATTCAGAAACTTCTCCCACAAACAGTCCTTTAGCTTCTCCAGTGGGGGCATGTGTTCAGGAAAGGAGACTCTCCCTTTCCCACTTCCACAGTTGGGACACTCACAGTATTTGGAGTGTCTCCTGGATCCTGCAGGAACAGTCCGCTTTCTTCAGAGGGTCTGTGGGTCCTCTTGGGATTTCTGGCTTGTTCTTGCAGTAGATCTGGAGCTAAAATTCACCATGCAAGCTTCAGCAAGCTGCTCTGTCTGGAGCTGCAATCTAGTCCTGCCTCCTGTCCTCCATGATGATCCAACACAAAAGTACAGTATATTTTA
>NW_012110463.1:347810-349300 GCF_000951045.1 Mandrillus leucophaeus | reverse complement strand
GCCTGGAAGGAATTTTTAAAACCTTACACCACATAAGGAAAAACTGAAATGTACTAATAAATGCAAGCTATATCAGTGAAAAGTAGTAATCCAAAATGTCACTTTCAATATTTAAACTTTGGTTAAAAAAATTGGTAAAATAAAGCTTTTGGTAAGCTTTCTGTAGCTTAACATGAGCTCTAAAGTAGGCAAAAATCTTTAAAAATGAAAACAAAAACTTAAACCAAAAAAGCTAACATCCACCAATGCATACATATGAATCTTTGTGTCTGGAGAGTCCAAAGGAAAACATTTGGTGAACCTGATGCAGTTAATTTTAATATATTGTCATACGGATACATCATTCATATTTAATTTGAGTGAAACAGGTTCACATCTTAAAAATACTGCTTTGTACTATGAATAATAAATGTAAAGTGTTTATCCTCAGGAGGACGCTTATTCTCAACTCAACATATGTGGCAACATATATGGCAACCCATTCCACTGTTTCCTCCAAACCACTGAGTCTTCATTAAAGCTCCAATATGGAGTGAGAGGGACTCAACAACAGAGAATGTGCAACAAGATGGGTAAGGTAGGATGGTCATTCTAAGGCTCGGGGATTGCCTGGGGGATTCCAACATAATAATGTCAACTATGAAGATTACTAGGTAAAAATAAACATAAGAACCTGAAAACCCCGTGACTTGAATTTGGTGGAAAGGAGTCTCTGGAGTCATAAACAGTTGTGCCAAAAGAATTGAGCCAGAGTGGCATGTATCTAAGGAATATTAAGGCAAATGTTTACAAGCACATTAGTATTTGTTCCTAATCTTATTAATGTAGCAATATCCTTTTCTGTAATGTCAACTTCTCCAAGCTACAGTGCCATAAACAAACTAAGACAAGCGCCTAGTATGTTACAGGCAATTAGATTTGAAATTTAACAAACTTGCAATAATTTCATTGAACTCTGTTTCATGTACAAATCTCACTGAAAGGCACTATCAAGTAACTATTTTCCACAGTCTTTTCTGGGATTTTCTGTTGCCTGACTGCAAATCAACCTTATTGAATCCTAGTCATTTCTAAAGCTCCAGATGTAATAACAGAAGGACAGCAGAAATCAAGCCAAGTTACCCCAAACAATCCATGTCAAATATATTTGGTTCCCCAAATGAACTAAAATCACACAAGCTAGACAACAGTGGGTTTCAAATTCAACCTGTATTCAACAGTAGCAGTCAAAACCATATGCAAAAATTAGCAAAGTCACAATGTAGAAACCCTTAATATGTTATTGCTGGAAAAATAATAAAATTCTAATTTTGGTATTTTTTAGAAAGAATAAATACATTAAATATGACAAAATATACCCACTCGATTAGAGTATCTTTAAATATGAATAATTTTATTTTTATTGTTAAATATTTAATATACATATATAAAAAAGACTTTCAGTGAAAAGACTTACAGCTACCATGTGTGAATTAAAGCAGCCCTGTGAA
>NW_012110463.1:344800-346367 GCF_000951045.1 Mandrillus leucophaeus | reverse complement strand
GCTCACCGCTACCTCTGCTTCCCAGGTACAAGCGATTCTCCTGCCTCAGCCTCCCGAGTAGCTGGGACTACAGGCATGCCCCACCACGCCCAGCTAATTATATTTTTAGTAGAGATGGGGTTTCTCCATGTGGGTCAGGCTGGTCTGGAGCTCCTGACCTCAGGTGATCCACCCGCCTCAGCCTCCCAAAGTGCTGGGATTACAGGCATGAGCCACAGGGCCCGGTCAAAAGACATAATTTATATTTTAAAGTTATGATGACCTGGCTCAGTTGCTCACGCCTGTAATCCCGGCACTTTAGGGGGCCAAGGTGGGCAGATTCCTGAGGTCAGGAGTTCAAGACCAGCCTGACCAACATGGAGAAACCCTGTCTCTATTAAATATACAAAAATTAGCCAGGCGTAGTGGCACATGCCTGTAATCTCAGCTACTCGGGAGGCCGAGGCAAGAGAATCGCTTGAACCCAGGAGGCAGAGGTTGTGGTGAGCCAAGATTGTGCCATTGCACTCCAGCCTGGGCAACAAGAGGGAAATTTCGTCTCTAAATAAATAAATAAATAAAGTTAAAATACTTCTAGAAATTAAAAAAGTAAAGAAAAAAGAGATATAAAAACAAATAAAAAAAAGAGGAAAGTGGATTACTTACAAGAGCTAAGATATTGAATCAGTCAAGTGTTCTTCAACAGGTGAATGAATATAGAAAATGTGGTATACTTACACAATGGAATGCTATTTGGCCCTTAAAAAGAAGAAAGTATTGTCATTTGCGACAACACTGATGAACCTCGCAGACATTATGCTAAGTAAAATAAGTTATTATCCTCTCAGCTTTGATTCACCAGGCAATTGAATCATATCTTGATGAGTCAGAACTGAAGGACTAATCTATTTGTTAAAGCAATTTGGGTTGCATATTACAATTTCAGAGGATTAACAAAATAATTTATTTTCTGCTCACGTCACTATCTCCTGTGTAAGTTTTTTTTTGTTTTTGTTTTTTGTTTTGTTTTTTTTTCCCTGAGACGGAGTTCCACTCTTGTTTCCCAGGCTGGAGTGCAATGGCGCCACCTCGGCTCACTGCAACCTCCGTCTCTGGGGTTCAAGTGATTCTCCTGCCTCAGCCTCCCGAGTAGCTGGGATTACAGGTACATGCCACCACGCCCAGCTAATTTTTGTATTTTTAGTACAGATGGGGTTTGGCCATGTTGGCCAGGTTGGTCTCGAACTCCTGACCTCAGGTGATCCACCTGCCTCGGCCTACCAAAGTGCTGGAATTAGAGGCATGAGCCACTGCTCCCGGCCTCCTAAGTTTTTGTTGTTGTTGTTAAGAGGACTTCAAAGGCAGGCATGGTGGTTCACGCCTGTAATCCTAGCACTTTGGGAGGCTGAGGCAGGCAGATCATGAGGTCAGGAGATCGAGACCATCCTAGCTAACGCGGTGAAACCCTGTCCTACTAAAAATACAAAAATTAGCCAGGCATGGTGGCACAGAGCCTGTAGTCCCAGCTACTCACGAGGCTGAGGCAGGAGAATCGCTTGAACCCGGGAGGCTGAGGTTACAGTGAGCC
>NW_012110463.1:342890-344750 GCF_000951045.1 Mandrillus leucophaeus | reverse complement strand
TACTCGCGAGGCTGAGGCAGGAGAATCGCTTGAACCCGGGAGGCTGAGGTTACAGTGAGCCAAGATCTCCAGCCTGGGTGACAAAGCGAGACTAAGTCTCAAAAAAAAAAAAAAAAAAAAGAAAAGAAAAAGAAAAGAAAAAACCAAAAACAAACAAACAAACAAAAAAAGAGGACTTCATCATTTTTCAGGGATTACATTTTCTTTCGTTTTCTCTCTACATCCTTCTCGTTCTTCAGCCAATGGATGAGAAAAGAGATGCAGAGAAGACGCATTTGCTTCTTATCCACACATCACTTCCATTCACTATTAGTCAATCTGGGTGTTGCTGAGAATAGCAGTTTCCTAGCGGGACAGCCACTTCTCAGCAATAAACAACACACTGAAAGAAAAGTATAAATCTTTCATCAAAAGATACTGTATTTTAAGCAAAATAAGCATATGCATCAATAATAAAATGCTTGTGGTAAAATAAAGAATTTTTTTATGGCCAAGGGCGGTGGCTCAAGAGTGTAGTCTCAATACTTTGGGAGGCTGAGGGGGGCGGATCACTTAAGGTCAGGAGCTTGAGACCAGCCTGGCCAACATGGTGAAACCCCGTCTCTACTAAAAAATACAAAAGTTAGCTGGGCGTGGTGGCATGCACCTGTAGTCCCAGCTACTTGTGCAGCTGAGATGGGAGAATCGCTTGAACTCAGGAGGCGGAGGTAGCAGTGAGCCGAGATTGCCCCTGCACTCTAGCCGGGGCGACAAAGTGAGACTCCGTCTCAAAAAAAGATAAAAAGAAAATAAACACAAAATAATATATTTTTTAATTTCTATTGAAGGCAGGTAATATTTGACCAAAAGTTCTCATCTATAGCTGTACATTAAATGCTACTTTTTATTAAAAATTGTATTTTATATGTAAGTACTCAATTTATATCACTGTTTTTCACTATTTCAATACCGTCTTCACTTTGTATCAGTGAGATGCAATCAGGAACTCCCTGATAATGAGTTTCAATCTTAACTATTAGGCCCAACACCCTCTCACCCAATACTTGTTTTTATTCCTGACATAACATTTTTGACTTTGAATTTTCTAATTTCGTAGAAATAAAGAGAAATTTTAAAAGAGGGGTTTGTTTTTTTTCCCCACCCTTAGTATGTAGAACCTGATATTTGGTTTAAAGTTCTCATTACTAAGCCTAACACAAATACTTCGGTAAATGGATTCTAACAATGGCATCCCTTTAGTGACTTAAAAGAGACACTAATTGGCCGGGCACGGGGGCTTACGCCTGTAATCCCAGCACTTTGGGAGGCCCAGGCAGACAGATCACCTGAGGTCTGGTGTTAAAGAGGCCAGCCTGACAAACATGGTGAAATCCCATCTCTACTAAAAATACAAAATTAGCCAGTTATGGTGGTGTGCGCCTGTAGTCCCAGTTACTGTGGAGGCTGAGGCAGGAGAATAGCTTGAACCTGGAAGGTGAAGCTTGCAGTGAGCCAAGATCACGCCACTGCATTCCAGCCTGGCAACAGAGCAAGACTCCACCTCAAAATAAATAAATAAATAAATAAATAAATAAATAAATAAATAAATACATAGCACGTCACTGCATTCCAGCCTGGAGACAGAGCGAGACTCTGCCTCAAAATAAATAAATAAATGAACGAATGAATTAATGAATAAATAAATAAAAGACCCGGTGCAGTGGCTCATGCCTGTAATCCCAAGACTTTGGGAGGCCCAGGCAGGCGAATCACGAGGTCAAGAGATCGAGATCATCCTGGCCAACATGGTGAAATCCCATCTCTACTAAAAATACAAAAATTAGCTGGGCGTGGTGGCCCACTCCTGTAGTCCCAGCTACT